>NC_090885.1:4275300-4297800 GCF_036669925.1 Montipora capricornis
TTCTTACATCTTTATTTTAATTTTAATAAGTTGTTTAGTTTTTTGCTTTCGTGATGAACAGTTATCCCAAAGGCGAAAAAAAAAGACCTTTAAAAGAAACTGTGTGTAGATTACATGTATACATGTGTAACTTAAGTTGCCGCCTGTGCAGTCTGACAGGAGATATATTTACATGTAGAATCAAAAGCACTTCAAATTTTGTGTCCTGTCCAAATAGAAAATTTAATGTTTACATGTATGGGATAGTTGTTTAAAAGCTCCAACCTTGTACTAAACCTTATCATTGACTGAAATATTATACCAGCAAAGAACCATAACTGTACAGTATTATTCCCCAAGTATCGAGAATTTTGCTTGTGAACTCCTTGTCGCACGTTAATTACAATCATTTCTGATTTAAAAAAATTAAGTGGCAGGTCATTTGAACTGCAGTTGCGCTTGAAATTCAGAAATATCTATTCCTCTGAAGTAGTGAGATTAACTTAAATTAATGCTTCAACGACCATATGATAGACAAGTTCAAGCCTCTGTCAGTTTGGCGAGTTGAAACGTAAATATACTAAGCTGCATGCTTCTGTCACGCAAGCGAGAGCGGTAGCTCATGAAATACGTTGTTCAATGCGAACTGCTTAACAAGACAGTTTGTAACAAGTGGAGAGCCACGTAGCTTGAGAAGCTGACAATTACTTGTGCAGTTAATTGTTTTCTTCCATCTTTCAGTCCATGAGATCGAAATTCCTTTTGCGTATCTTTCAAGGCTGGCTGCTCAACGAGTGGCGTCACCGTTAAGACGTTTGTTGTGGTGGGCAGCCTGGCATAGCTACCAGTGGTGTGTGAGAGAAGATATTTCCCAAACACCCATAAATTTCTTGATATAATGTCTGCTGATCTTTACACTATCAGTATCGAACAGATCTCGAACAATTTTTAGAAATGTTGACGTTTGCTGGAAAAAGAAAAACGAAAAGAAATGTCTTTATGAAAGGTACTTTATTATAATCTAATGTGCTTTCCATCGTAGATTGTAAATTATGGCAAATAGGCATATTAATTGGTCCCTCTCAAAATAAGAGCTTCTCCTCTTTTTTTTTTTCTCTATTATGTAAACATATTCCGTGTTTGTGGGTGTGGGTGTGGGTGTGAGTGTGTTTGTGGGGGGAGGGGTGTTTAAAACTAAGCATGTAAACATGTAAGGTAATAATAATAATAATAATAATAATAATAATAATAATAATAATAATATAATAATAAATAAATAAATAAATAAGAAGAATAATAAACTGGATAATTAATCCGCGGTTTCACCTATTGAGAACCGTGACAAATGCACAGATAGTTTCAAGCCGTACGGTACTTAAATTAGTATAGCTTGGCTATTGGCAGGAGCAGCTAATACATGTATGTACTGAATGTTGTATGGTTAACTCACTGAATGAAACAATGATACTTTGATAAAAAATGAATATGGATCCCTGGTATCCTATCTGCATGTATTAAGACCATTAATTTTAATTCCTTGTGATTATCTCATAATACAGTGTGTAATTACTGCTTTTAAGGTTGGAAGGTTATCTGCAAAACCAGACCGTGATGTTCTGATGCAAGATTTTGCTGAAGTTGAAACTGTATCATTTCCAAGGTATTATATTTTCATGAAATGCAATAACATTTGTAAGTGTGGTCAATGACACTGAATTTTTGTAGTGTAGTTGGTAACACTGTAGTCAGTGACCAATGATTGGTCACTTTAAAATAGTGACTCATTCAGGAATTACGAATTTCTCTATGCCCTTGGGGTCTCTCAAGAAGAATTGAAAAAAACCTGTTAAACGACAAAGACGCCATTTTGCACACAGTGTCACGTGAAAGGTACATACTATCCTGCGTAGCAAGCGTTCCTTTTCGACAAAAAGAGCTTCGAAACAATTTTCCGCAAACTGGCCGCGCGGAAGTTGGGGCAAGAGACTGAGGGAACGCTTGCAAGAAGATCCCCTATTTTTGAAAAACGCTCACCTTTTTATGGTTGACTTGACACACGCTGATTGATGTCTTATTAACAAATTAGCCAATAAAAGATAACCATGTTAACACATGTTGGCTTCCGACAAAACAAACCGAGGCACCGAGGAAACACCGACTGATCAACGCACTGCAGAATTTTCCGGTGTGATTTTAAATGTTAAATTTGTAACGGCAGCTTCTAAGCCGGGTACGACTGGTTATGTTTCTTCTGAGAATTTGTTTAAACCATCGAAAAGAAACTTACGGGCAAATTCTAGCTGATATTTGCAGAGCGGTTGGAATAGAAGTTATCGAAAACAACAGCCAATTTTCAGAACTTGGAAGCAATCCGTGCGCTCGTAAAATACGAAATTTAGAAACATATAAACTCGTACAGAGTTCGATGGGTAGTAAGGCCGTTAAATGCAAATCTCCAGCAAAGCTGACCATGAAACCATTCAAATAGGTTTAAGTTTAAAACTAACGACGATTTCAGTGCGACTTGCTGGCTATTTTGTTGGTGCAGAGTGGTTGACAAAATGGATCGTACTACTGTAAATCTCCTGGAAATTACAGGCAAACCTCCTCGCTAGTTTGATAATCCACAGTACGTTTTTGGTCAAATCGTCACGAAATCGTAGATGAAATAGCAAGTAAAGTGCTTTAAAAGATCGAATAACTTTACAAAGGAGCCGCTTTCTTCTCACAATAATTAAGAGAAGATTTAGCAGGCTGCGTAGTTGTCTTCATCTTGTCTCAATCGATGATATAGGACTCAAGTTTACATCAGGCAAGGTACGCAGAGAATTTGACGAATTTCCTTGATCCTGAAACATGTGGATTCTGATAGTTCGCAGGCATTCTATTAATTCATCCTGCGTAAATAAAGTATCTTTTGCAAGCGAGGGAAAAGCTCACTTCAGTTCAGTCCAAACGTTTCGTCGACAATAAGCGCTGCCAAAGTTTTGTTAAATAACGATCGAATCTTTTGCTTTTAATGAATTACGGAAACGCCATAGTGGCTTCAGCTGACACGTAAATAATATTGAATTTCCCTTGATGTATATTGTCCAAGCAGTCCAGATTTTCATGTAAATTACAGGCTGTCATTCCCATAGAATTCACCTCAACCGCTTACTTGATTGCGTATTATGCTTTGAAATGGAGAAATCACAATGATACTCGAGAAGCCGGTTCTTCGTTTTAAGTTCTTTTATTTCGCACTCCACACATCATGACAAACATCTGAAAAATTAAGCTTTTTCCGAATCCTGTTGTGAAAACGGCCATTACATCTATACAGTTAAAGAGATGGCACATTGACAGTTCTTTTTTCCTTTTCAATGTAAAACCCGAGACCCCATTCGCTCAGCTTCGACACACGATTCGAAACCTTCCACATCTTCCACCATTGCCTTTGTCTCGCTAGAACTTAGGAGAAATATTTTGCTCCAGAATTTGTCACCTGTCAATCATTGTGACTGTGCCGCACCAATCAGAAGCCCCAGTTCGTGAGCGAACAGGTTTTTCAAAAATAGGAGGTCTTCTTGCAAGCGTTCCCTCAGTCTCTTGCCCCAACTTTCGCGCGGCCAGTTTGCAGAAAATCGGTTCGAAGCTCTTCTGTTGAACAGGAACGCTTGCTACGCAGGCTAGGTACATACATGTACAGGAATTTACTTCTGCATGATAATGTGAGTTGTTGACAGATGTAACACAGGATTGTTTTTCAAACACTGATAAACACCTTCTACAGATTTTCAAACTCCATCCAGACAGCAACGTTTCAAACATGTTTCAAACAATTTTAAACACGTTTTTAACATAAATGCCCTTGAAACGCTGACTAGTTAGTTAAGCATCCTTTTCATCTGGACGGTAATTTCATATGTTCCTAAACGGGATCGTAGATCTCGTGTGGCACAAACTTCAAGAAGCAGTTCATGTTTCAAAATTCTGTGCGTCGTGCTAATAGGATGTTTGATCAAGTCCAATCGGAAGACCGATATTTTTTATCTATCGGAAGTCCCGATACCACTCATTCCGATGATCAGTGTTTAATTTTCCGACTTCATCGGAAAAGTCGCACTTGAGTTTCTGATATGACTTCCGAACAATCGGAAATTTGACCTTCCGAAATTTGGAGAAGCTCCCTAAGTGGTGTCTTTGTGTATACAGTCTTCTGCACATATTTTGTTAGGTTTGAGGGGGTTGGGGTAATGCATAGATTTCTCTGGTGCACACAGGAGAACATTTAATTAACTTGCAATGGCGTTTTAGTGCATCTTCAAACAAAATATACCCTTATGGAGCTCAAGGATGGAACATCAGTTGGATAAACAAGACAGGCGGTCAAAAATAAATATTGGAATCTTAAAAGCAACGAGTAATGGACTTCAACAACAATCTTTCGCCTGTCAAGCCAGAATCAAAGTGAGCTGTATTTGTAATATTTTGCGAAGTGTGGTGTTATGTAGAACACTGAAACCAAATGGGAAATCCTCTTATGGGTTCAACAAAGAGAGAAGGAATCAAACAACTTTGGTAGATCCGGGATCTCTGTTGTCTGGCTATTTGTGTTTATTTGTACTCAACTCTGCACAGTCTTCCAGTAACAATTGGAAATTCCACTAATTCTTGTTAACCTTCAGTGGCATTGAAAGTCACTGTAGGGCAAATGGCGTTTTAGGGCATCTTTAAGCAAAATATACCTGGTTCCGTAAAGCAATTATAGCTGGCGAGTGAGTTATGAGGCTGGGCTCTCACAACCTCTCGAAATGCTCCCAATGGCGTGCGACTTTAAGAGCCTCTGTCAGCTAAGTCCAACTTCTGGCCTCCGCCTGGCAGAACTGGCACCACCGACAGGAGAAGGGGCGAAGGGAAAGCCACTGGCGCCTTAAAACCAGTTGCCCAGGGTAGATGGGGCTCTTAGCCTGTGAAGGCAGCCCATCTAAGGGAAGGTAAACCCTGATTTCAAACCTCAGCTGCCTTGTGGCTATATGCTGGCTGGTTCGAGGCTTGCTGGGAAGAAATGCAGCCAGTCACGGAGGCCAAGAGGAAAGCAATGCTGGCTCACAAGCAGAACCCTTGCTCAAGCACACGCGATGCCCTTCGAGCAGCTAAGAGTAAGGTCCAGCAGACCGCCTGCCACTGTGCCAACGAGTATTGACAGAACCTATGCGCCAAAATCCAGCTAGCAGCAGACTGTGGCCACGCAAAGGGAATGTATGAGGGCATCAAAACTGCCACGGCCCTACGAGCGTCAAAACAGCCTTGCACAAATCAAAGACTGGCAAGGTCATCACTGATCAGAGCATGCAGCTGCAGCATTGGGTGGAGCATTTTCTCGAGCTCTACTCAACCCAGAACATCATCGCAGACACTACCCTCAATGCCCTGCCTGGGTTACCAGTTATAGAGGAGCTTGACAACACACCGACACTGGAAGAGCTCAGCATAGCCATCGATGGTCTCGCCTGTGGCAAGGCACCAGGGAAGGATGGTGTCCCGCCAGAATTTTTGAATCATGGGAAGCAAATCATCCAGCAACCGCTTCATGAGCTCCTCTGCCTGTGCTGGGAGTAAGGTCACATCCCCCAAGACATGAGAGATGCCAACATAGTCACCCTGTACAAGAACAAGGGTGACCGTAGTGATTGCAACAACTATCGCGGCATCTCTCTTCTGAGCATCATTGGCAAAGTCTTCGCTCTGGTCACCTTGAACCACCTGCAGAGCCTTGCTTCGCAAGTCTACCCCAAGTCACAGTTTGGCTTCAGAGCCAGGAGGTCCACAGGGGACATGATCTTCTCCCTCCGTCAGCTGCAGGAGAAGTGTTGAGAGCAGCAGCAGCCATTGTTCCTCACCTTCATGGACCTCACCAAAGCTTTTGACTTGGTGAGCAGAGGCGGGCTCTTCAAGATCCTCCAGTAGATGGGTGCCCTCCAAAGCTCCTGGCAATCATCATCTCCTTTCATCAGGACATGCAGAGTTTGGTCTCCTTCGATGGGGCCACCTTCCATGCATTCCCAGTCTGACCCTGTTCGAATTTTCTTCTCAATGCTGCTCCAGTATGCCTTTGTAGACTGTACAGAAGGTGTCTACGTCTCGAAGAGGTCAGACGGCAAACTCTTCAACATTGCCAGACTCCGCGCCAAAACCAAAGCTTACATGGTGCTCATATGGGAGCTGCTGTTTGCAGACGACAGCAAGGAGGGCCTCCAACATCTGGTAGACAAGCTGTCCCACGCCTGCAAGGCGATCAGCCTCAGGAAGACCAAAATCCTGACGCAAGGTTCCCCCCCCCCCCCCAGTCATCAGCATCAACAACACGGAGCTGGAGGTTGTGGAGACTTTCACCTACTAGGGCTCCACCGTGTCAAGCTTGACTTTGCTTGATGGTGAGATCAGCTGCAGGATCACCAAAGCAGTTGCTGTCATGGCCAAACTCAACAAGCGAGTGTGGGGCAACGACCTGTTGAGCAAAAGGACCAAGATGTGAGTCAATCAAGCTTGTGTCCTGTCCACTCTCCTTTATGGCAGCGAGTCGTGGACGACCTATGCCAGATAAGAGCAACGACTCAATAGATTCCACCTCCGCTCCTTTGGCGCCTGCTGCACATCATGTGACAGGACAGAGTCACCAACACCAAGGTCCTGGAGCGCACTGGCTCACTGAGCATGCCCTCACTGCTCATTCAGTGATGCCTTCGATGGCTTGGCCATGCACATCGCATGGAGCCTGACTGCCTTCCGAGAGAAATCCTTTACGGAGAACTGCGGAAGGGCATCCGTCGCGTGGGTTGACCGCTGCTGCGCTACAAGGACGTCATCAAGGGAGACTTGCGATCTGCACTAATCGACACCAGTGCGTGAGAGGACATCGCCAAACACTGAGATACATGGTGGCAAAGTTTTAAAGTGGGGGTTTCAAAGGCGAAAGCAAACACTAGCGTCCAGGCTACATGCAAGAGAGCAGCAAGGAAAGAACGTGCAGCCTCTGTGCATGATTCCACAAGGCACGTCTGCACCACCTGCAACAGAGACTGCCACTCCAGGTTTGGGCTACACAGTCATACAAGATCCTTCCCAAATCCCCAGCGCTAACCATCGCCTCTTCAAGACGAGGATGCCACTATAAACTGATGTAACTGATAGAACATCCATGTAAAAAAGAAAACTACATATATCTGCTGAGAGACCCAAACTATTAAAATGTTCTAGAAAACAGACCACAATCTTTTGACTTGTAGTGAACCTAGCAACCACTGATGTAAATATGAAGTAAATGAATGAAACTTACGTCTGGTCTGCAACGCTGCAGGTTGATTAACATAAATTGCCATCAGCATTAAGGAACATTAAGGATTATAACAGCTTTTGTCGCTCTCTTAAGAAATATCTTAGCAACAGAGTGAAATAGTTGTCAACATGTCTTGATATGATTGTTCTTACCAATTTTATCTTTATATGTTATTAATATTTTAGATAGTTTTATTTTTGATAATGTAGATAGCATTTACAGTTGTAAGAGCCTCTCTTTTGTTGGAATACTGTAAATAAACCATTATTATTATTATTATTATTATTATTATTATTATTATTAACTGAACAAAGATGGATAGTAGACTGAGAAGACTGACTTGACGTTATCAATAGCAACCACACTGAAAAACTAAGCTACGGCAAGATAGTGTGATTACTTTACGCATGGGACAACCTAAACCATGACTTCCAAATGTCCGAGGAATTTTTGGGCAAAACCAACATGGTTGCATGCACAGATTATCTTAAGACAGGGTTCACTTGGCACTTAATTACTTGCTAACTGGTTTAGCGCTTGCTCACGAAATAATAACTAAAAACATGTTGTGACCTCAACAAGGAGAATGTGTCTCTTCCTCCATGCTTGATGAGATTTTTCAAATTGCAGGTCTTTCAATCAAAGTCGTGTGGATTGCAAAATAGCATCATTACTTTATATTAGTTTTCTTCTTTAATCTTATTCTCACTGACCTAGGGCATTCTAACAAATCCCTCCAACTTAAAACTTGCTTAGTAATTTACCTTTCTGTTAGCTCTGATATGGGATCCCCAAGAGCTGCCTCAAGCATGTAGTTTTTTTTTGGGAAAATGCTCATCACTATTTTCTTTTTTGCCCCTTATCAGTGAAGGAACAAGGGAGACTCCTTCTCATCGTTTTAGTGATTTTAAGTTCAAAACATATTCCCCAGTTGCTTTTAGGTAAGTTTTGAAGTTCATACTACTGGTACAGTGTATTAGTGTTTTAGGATGTGCAAGTTCTCAGAGTTTATTGTCTTCATGTTATCTACCGTATTTACCCGTGTATAAGTCGACCCCCCATTTTTGATGGCAAATACAGCAATTTCTTAATTTCTTTGTTAAATGTTCATGGGACACTAATCTTCTATTCTTCGTTTTCTGGAAATGTGGATACACAAAAAAATCAGGGCCTCAAGCGCTTAATAGTTTTGTGGTTCCGCATCTGTTGTATATGCGGGCATTTTGTCCTTGAGTTTCGAAAAAGTTCTCAGAAAATCGAACATGTAAACCTCAAACTAACCTGTTTCGTTGTTCAAGGATAAAGGGCTTTAGAGGATAAGCACAACATCACAGAAGCAGGAGTCAATCTTTGAAAATAACTTGTGAACGATGCGAAAATGTGCAAGGTTTAATTGGTCCTTGACTTATAATTTCTCAAATGACAAACAAAACAAAACAAAACTCATCAACCAAACAATACGAAGTTTGCAAAAGCATTTAAGTCAGCCAGGTTTGAATAAAGAAGAAAAAACATTCATTACCAACCAGCATTTCCAGCAACACAAGTGACAATGCTTGCCCGCAAACATGTGGTATTGCGCCAGGTTACTAAGCCGTTGAATGATCGTGTTTTATTTGAAGAAACAGAAATGCCAGAGCTTTCCGCATTTGGAAACGAGAATTTCCAGTGTCTTTTTCATATTTGTACTTGTGAGTATCTTCACCATTTAGAGTTGGCCAATTCTTTTTTCATTTCAACTGGAATTGCTTACATTCGTTTTGAAGTCTTTTGTCATTCATTTTGAAGTCTTTTGTCAGCTTTTGTTCGTCCAAGACAACATTATTATGTTAATTTTGAATAAATTTCTTAGCTGGAACTTGGCTCAAAATCTTTGACCCGTGTATAAGTCGAGGGCGATTTTTGGAGCTTCTTTTGAGGCCATAAAAGGTCGACTTATACACGGGTAAATACGATATTAAGTACCACAGACACAAATACATGTATAGTATTGCTTTGGTTTTCATTTTATTCAACCATATTTACAACTCAGTGATTCTTTATGATCATGTTCTTTCAGATATTTTCGTGATTTATTTGGAATGAATCCAGCTGAATTTATGGTGGGTACACTGGAGCTATAGGAACTAATTCAAATTTTCACTCTTTAAAGGCAGTGAATGTAAAGCCTGTACCCCAAATTCCTTTGAGCCATACATGTATTTCATTATAAAATTATTCTCTTTCCAAGATTTGATGTGGTCAAAAAGTGTGTTGGAGGAAAAGTCATTATTTTGTTTCATGGAAAATCCAACATTGATAATGGGGAGGGGGGTTTAGGTATCTCTAAAGTGATGCTACCTTCCCAACACTTGTCCATGATTGTAGCTAATTTGTTCATTTTTCCACAGGCATTCACTGTATTTAGGGTTAGGGTTAGGGTTAGGGTTGGGCAAAGAAAAAGGGGAAGACCCAAAACTACTTGGAGGAAGACAGTGGAAACTGAACTTAGTGAGATGGGTTTGTCATCGGGAGAGGCACAGGCAATTGCAAAAGACAAGACCCGGTGGAAAAGAGACGTTGTTGCGGCCCCTTGCCCCATTGGGGGCAATAAGGACTAATATATGTTGTAGTTCAATTTGCACTTTGGTACAATTTTTTCTGAACTGGTACAATTTAATTGTACTGGTTTATTTTTATCAACTGTCTAAAAAAGGGATTTTCCTTTTTTTTTTCTGTACTGGTACAAAAACAAATTGTACGAAAGTGCAAATTGAACTACAACTTATATATATATATATGTACTGTATTTGACCTGATCTTGAAATGGGAAAATTATGGACATTGACAGAGTACTGTATGCTCAATAATAAATAGTAACGTTGGCTTATAAAGATTATCAATGACCATGACAATACTTGTATCTCCAGAATGAAGTGGCTTAGTTTCCATTTTCTTTTTGCAGATGGCATTATGCAATGAACCACTGGTGGAACTTACTAATTCAGGAGCAAGTGGTTCTTTGTTTTATGTTACAAATGATGACGAGTTTATTGTTAAAACAGTTCAACACAAGGAGGCAGAATTTCTCCAGAAACTCTTACCTGGATATTATTTAGTAAGTATTTATGAATTTTGATGTATATTTTTAAAGGGAACGTACTTTCATGACTTTCATGAAATGAAAGAAAAAGAAAATTAATGCTTTGAATCAAAAAAGAAAAAGAATTTTAGAATTGCCTATTTTTAACTTCCAAATTTCTTAAGTGCCACCATCTTTATATACATGTATACTGGTATAGATTGTATAATTATATAATATTATTATGAAGTGGTAGTTGGAAGACTTTGTCAGCTATAGACCTTTTCGGCTTGTACATTTTGTTTTCCCAATACAGATCATGTGATAATACTCAGGAGCCTTGGCCCTTTGTTTTGTTCATTAAAAAGAGTGCATGCCGTCCTTTTAATGGTCAAAACAAAAGACCAAACCTCCTGAGTATTATCACATGATCTGTATTGGGAAAACAAAATGTACAGGCCGAAAAGGTCTATTAAAGTGCTCAATAGTTGAACTAGAGCTACATGATGATGTACACACTTGGGGTTGATTACTTCTACTCTAGTTCTTGGGAACAGGCACTAGTCTGAACATACCTTTTTGTTGGTGCCCAAGCAAAAATTTGAGCACATTCCCAGGAACAGGAACTTTTCGAACACGTTTTCGTCAGTTCCTGTGCTTTTTCTCATGCTTCCTTGTGATGCAGTCATGATAATGGCAGCCGGCACAAAGTGGACGAAGGAAGAAATCCTTTGTGTTGTCAGAACTAGGGTGTCCTAGGGTGTCTTAGCAATGGCCATTTTAGTGCCTGGGACGGTGCCACGGAACAGGCACCTAGTCTGAATGGGGCCTCAGACTGAGTTTGTTATTTTTGAACTGTCGCCTGATAATATTGCTTTGTGAGAAGTATGAAACTCTGAGTAACGATCAATGTTTTTAAACAAGTAATTAACTCCAAAAACTACAACAAGACTATGTAACTATATATATATATATACATTGCCCTGTAGTTCTGGCCCCTTTGAGGTTTCCTACAATAAGAACAGACCATAACATGTCACAAAATCATGCGAAATTTGAAAGTGAAAGTTATTTTTTCTTGTTGTTAAATTGCTTTTCTGAAAAAAAAAAATTAAACAAACTGGGTTGCAAGCATTCCTTTCTTCTGTTGAAAGTTATTGTATCTCTTTATAGAAGTGGTGTTTCTTTTAAGTAACATTCATGTTTATGTATGGTACATGTTGGTATTTTAAGTTAGGAAAATAGTGGTACTGTTAATGTCATTATTCTTGATCCAATCCTTTGTGCCAATGTTATCTCAAATCTAATACATGCAAGTCTACTTTTTTGGGTAAAAAGAACCTTGATCCTCTAATCCACAAAAAATAATTCATATTTATGGAAAAATTCTGTAATGCCTGCACTTTTGGTGTCAAGTCTGTATAATTATGTGCACTCCTTTTTACCCTCAATTCTGGTTCCTGTCATGAGTCAACTGTAGTACCTACAGAATATTGATGGAGGAAGGGGCTAAAATGTGTGCACTGAGGGCCACATGGTCATCAGTAACTCTACAATGTAGTTCACTGGCATGTCTTACCCTTGTAAAATAAGGGCCTTTACCTTAAAAGTTATATTTTGAGACTGGGTACATGTAGTTCTGATATGCACTGTATATGTATCACTATAAGCAAATGACTCCACCAAGCAGGCTCTTGGTAAACCTAAAGATCAGGCAGTCAATCAATCAGTCAACCTTTTTTGGTACCAATAATTATGAATTTATAATTTACTATAATTTATTTCTGTTCAATATGCACATGTATACGTACAATTCAAAATGAGCTGCATAGAATTACCTTAAATTTCAAAGCCCAGCTTGTTTTGTTTTTGTAGATTATTATCATATGGATTGCTATTAGGTAAAATAATGTTGATTTGTTCTTTATTTTAAATACATTACTGTGCATTAAAAAGTACATTACTGAAAGCCATTGCTGCATTTCAACACTCAAACAAGTTAAGAAAGAATAATGACAAAGCGTTTTTACTCTAAGATGCTAATAAAAGAAGGTTGGTTTCACTGGTCGCAAAATATCAAGGTGGAAAATTTCTGCTTTTGGGGGAGATTTTTAATATCAGATTATTTCAATAAATCGCTGTAAGTACTTGGGGTCATGGATGCTACAGTGTACATGTATAACCAAAGGAATTGTTCAAAATTAATTTTTTTTTCCTCAGAATTTGAACCAGAACAAACGAACGCTGTTACCAAAGTTTTTTGGGTTGTACTGTTATCAGGTATGCCATATTAGTCCATGCAATTTAAGTTTAAACATACTTTACTAAAACTTGTGGTTGTGGCAGTTTTCTACAGCATGTGATGCTTGAGCAAAATAACAGACAAACCAAGTTAAGCTTCTGTGATGGATGACAAGTAAAAAAACATTGAAAGTGTTTTAAAGTTTGATGGTATATAGTCCCCTTTAATTTCAGTTAAAGCTGACATGCAGCCCGATGGTCACCATCTAGAATGATGCCTTTACACTGGCAATAATAGTTACTAAAATGTCTATTTTGACAGTTTCAAGGAATGGTCCTCAATATTACTGGTATCATTTTACAAGTAATTTGCAAATACACACACATGGATATTTGAAAAGTATCACACGCAGGAGTGAATTTCTCCCTTATCAAAACCTCTGCCCTTTTAAGAAGATGACGGACTGGGTTGAAACAACTTCCTTTTTTTCCTGGTGGGTAAAACTACAAATTTACCTGTAGATTCAAAGGTTCAAACAAACTTTAAGTGTTTTTTTCCATTGATGTCCACCAAAACTTGACATAGTTTGACCCTCCTTGAAGTTGAAAGATGGCATGCAATCAAAAGGATTGAACATGAAATTAAAATAATGTCCTTCAGAACTTTCTTGTTTCGTTTTTTTTTTTTTTTTCATTTTATTCCAAACTTGGATTTTTGTCAAAAGGGAAAGGTGTACATGTAGTATGCTTGGAAGCAAGAAAGTAGATGTATATTGAAGTGTCTTTCTCATTGTCATTCAGAGCTCAAAAAATTGATGTACACAAACTGCATGTGTGGGGGTGGAGTGTAAGAATAATGCCCATGTGGGAGCTGTTCCCCCAATGAAGTTGTGCTTTCTTCTGCTGAATTTTTTTTGCAAATACATGTAGTTGGTTAAATTGTTAATGATACAAAGATGTCAAGCGTTAGCACTGTGTGCTTGTATGTGAGCTCAGCTTAACATTGATAATAATTATAAATAAACATTCATAGGAGATAATCGTTTTTACAGTGTGGAGGCAAGAACATAAGACTGGTAATAATGAACAATCTTTTACCAAGTGGATACAAAATTCATTTCAAGTATGATCTGAAGGTAATCTTTTCCTTCCAGCTTATGACTAATTTTGTAACTATTATGGTACCTATGACATTGACCTTTCACTTTCTTGATGCAAAGCTTAGTTTTGATTAGTAAATTGATGGCAAAAATCAATAGCGAGTTAGGGCTAATATTCCTTACATTAGCAGAGGTCTCTTTTCTTTTGTGTTCAATGGGCTGAAGAGTACAGGAAACGAGACCTCTATCATGGGTCCAAACTCAGTTTAATCCAACTGCTTTCACAGCCTTGGACAGCACTGTTCAAAACACATGCCCCATGATATAATTGCTGCCTGTGACTTGGGCCCACTCGCGCATTCGTTTACAGTAATTTCATTGTTGTTACGGGAGCCCGTACAATATGTGAAGTATCGTAACTGCCACGCATGTTCAACATAGGTTTTGACCTATGGAAGAGAAAAGAGACCTTTGCTAGCAGAGAAGGGTTAATATAAAAGGAAAGGAAATGCAAGTTATCAAAAACTATGCCTAATGATGCACTTAAGGTTTTATTCAACTGGTCCTTCATGTACTTCTTCAAAGAATGTGATTGATTGAAATTTGTGACAGAGTATGTGTTTTAAAATCCTTTAGCTGTCAGGCATATTTAACGTTTCCCCACAATAAGTGGAGTTTTCTTTTATCACAGGGTTCTACTTTCAAAAGGAAAGCATCCAAAGCTGAACGAGCAAAGGAAACACCCACATTAAAAGACTTGGATTTCTTAAATGATCATCCAGAGGTATAACAGACTTGCTTATGGAGCATTTTCACTCGCATGACCAGCAGCCATATTGGGTTATCGAAACAAAAGAAAGTATTTCACAAAAAAAAATAGTTGAAATCCCAGAGGATTAGTTTGGTTTACACCATCATGGCCGCCATTCCTTTGCTTTGGAACACCAACATGGCCGCGGTGACGTCATGTGAAAACACTCTATTGAGTGTTCATGTTCTTCTTCAGCAGCATGATTAAAATATAAAACTGTTCTATTGAGGCCTTAAACTGCTGTTTAAAATTAAAAACTAAAATCCAAGCTTTCGCCGATCAACGGCATCATCAGGGATGAGAAAATATTCCGCGCGCGCTGTATATATCGTTATTGATATGTACATACATATCAATAACCCAAACCCTAACCCTAACCCTAAAACTCCTCTGCTAACAAACATATTTATTCCTGCCAGAACAAAGACTACAAAGTCATTGGTGTCAAGAATATTATGAGCGAAAACTACCCTTCTAATCTACGCCTCTATGAAGCATTTTACATTAGAAAGTACAAGCCCACACTCAATTCCCGAGAAGAATGTACTGAATTCGCAGACCTCCTGTTTTAAGATTCTATTTTAGAGACGATTCCTAAGCGCTTTTAGTATCACCCAACTAGTGGACTAATGCAAATCCTGCAATTTGATTGGCTACGCTACTAGAGGACTATCAGTAATAGTCCTCGAGTAGCGAAAAGCGTGACACTTTCTTTCGTTTTATTCCCATATAAATATTTTTCTTCAACTTGCATTTGCTAACTTTATTATTGCCTTTGCTGTCCGACTAGTTGGGTGATAATAAAACAATTAGACCCTTCGCCCTCAAGGGCTACGGGTCAATAGCCCATTCGGCTTCGCCTCATGGGCTATTGACCCGTAGTCCTTGCGGGCTACGGGTCTAATTGTTAATTAGAGGTCCTTGATTTGAGACACTCCATCATTAGAGCTTTGTATTCTACTCACAGTTTATTTCTGTAGCTTTCATACATACGTCACATTTTTTACACGTCACCCTACACCTTCTTTGCCTATACACACTGAATATAGTGTGCACAGAATATTTTCTCATCCCTGATGATGCCGTTGATTGGCCAAAGGTTGGATTTTAGTTTTTACTTTTAAACAGCAGTTTAAGGCCTCAATAGAACAGTTTACTCTATCGAGTAATCAGAAGTGGAAAAAGCTGAAATGTTTGGAGTTGACTTTTGTTTATTTGACAAGTCATGGTTATGTGAAGTGAGGATTGGCAAATCATTTTTTAACTAATGCATTTCCCGGATTATTGCCATTTCATGGCCATTTGAAAGTTACAGCATCATGGTTTGTTCACCCAGAAGTCTTGAAATTATGGTTTCATGTACCCCCAGATCCCTTAATTATTGAAGTGCCAGAAAATATTTGGTGCGTGTTCTGTTTTAAGAGCTGAGCGTTCACTTGAGCCATACATGTACAAATAATATTTCTTGTGAACACCAATGGCTTTTCTTCCACTGTTTGCAGTAAATCTCATAAGCAGTGCTAGCAGCATGTCCCTCCCATGGTTCGTTGTTGACTTATACAGGAACCTGTTCATGTAGTTTTTTGTAGAATAATGTATTCGACTGGTTATTGCTCAAGAATTAGATATAGAGTGGACACTGTTATGGCCCTTTTGAGGGCTGATTTAAACCAAGACGTCTTGTTTGCAGGGGCTTTTTCTTGAACTTGACACATACAATGCTGTGATGAGGACAATACAGAGAGATTGCAGGGTACGTCATTCACACCATTGTCGCATCATATTTTATTTTAAATGTTAATGCATTAATTTGTAGTGGCTCTTACTGGTAATAATCTTAGACGGTAATCTGATATCATTTAAGATAATTGTGATGCATGGTTTAAAAAACCATATACTGTGGGTTTAGGGGTTCACATCTGAGTCACAACTGACAACCTTCCAGTACAGCAATCATTACAACTTTACTACAACTTCTGACTACTTTATTAGATGAGTTTGTCTGTGATGACTCACTCATGCCTGCCTGTAATTCCGTGTTTTGTCTTATCAGAATAGCTGTTGATTCATGTTGGCCACAATGTATGGCTCCAGGTGCTTTGCAGCTGTACAGATATCCACCGTACTCTTTTAAAGCTTTTGCTCTTTGTCATGAACAGCAGCAATTCTTTTTCATTTCCATAGAAGCATCTAAACTTTACACTGTAGCCCTGCTGTTGGCTTTTGAGAGTAAATTCGCTGATGTTATCAATTCTCATAAAAATGTACTTTGATTACATCCTGCAGGTGCTACAAAGTTTTAAAATCATGGATTATAGTCTTCTTGTTGCGATCCATAAAGTTGAGGAGGCTGTACATCCCCGAGTCAAAAGATCATATAGTGAACCATCCGCAGATAACCCATCGAAACCAGATTCACCATCAGGTGTGATTTCTCCCTCACCTGACAGCGCTCAGACACCATCTAATGGACAGCATCTCACCGTAGGTGGCAGTGCAGGTAGGAGTTTGTTTGTTTCTTAATTTTCTATTTTTTCAAATTGCTGGTTCCTTTAATTCAAGTTCCTCTCCTTCAGATGATGGCCGTACACACCTAAAACGAGCAAGGAGTTTAAAGGCAAAAGAAGGCTTCAGCTCTGCTTGGGAGGCAATCACTGTTGGAGATGAAACCGAAGAAAGACCGTGAGTATTAAACATTGCATCCAGTTTGTACATGTATACACGTGTTAGAGATTCCCTGCTACAGACAGCCAATATGGACTTTAATGTTTTCTTATCTTTTAGGGTGGGAGGCATTCCAGCTCGTAATGCAAAGGGAGAGCGACTGCTATTGTTTCTTGGAATTATAGATATATTACAAAGTTACAGGTATGGGACTTACACAACAGTCAAGAAATTATCATATTGTTCATACTTTCATGACTTCACACAAACATTAATCTATTTTTTACGAGGGGTGCCTGTGAAAGACCTCGGTAAGGTTTCGGTTTAAGTTTTTAACTACACCGTCATCGCGAGGTCACGGGTTCAAACCCTGTTGAAGTCCTGAATTTTTCAGGCTTCTCTTCTCAATTGCTAATCACTTAGGGCGCGTTCAATTGATCCTATTCCGGAATAAGAATACGTGGAGTGATGATTAAAACAGTATGTTTGGCGCGTTTCGAAGCAGCAAGGATACTAAAAATAATTTATGTTTAAAATAGCATTTTAGTAGATGTTTGACAGCTTTAAAGGGAAAGTACGGTCTACAAAAAGTTTCTCTGAATCGAAAGTTCTTTACCTGTGTTGTCATACTTGACCACTCATTTGGACTAAATGTGTTTAAATAACCAACAATAACGCTTCAAAAATAGGCAAATTTAAATTAAAATCCGCCATCTTTGTTTTTGTGTATGCAAACGAGGCTATGACGTAGCAACAGTCAAGAGTAAATGTACTTGATGCAAAGAGGAAAAACACAGGCGAGGAGAGCAATACTTTGTAGACTTGAATCTTAATCCAGAGGCTAAATGGTATTGATATTGGCTCCACCTCTGAACAGACTGACCTGGCGGTCGTTAAACAGGGTTTTATATGTGAGTTATTGGCAGGAGTTTTACAAAGAGAAATTGCAGTGCTGCGCGCTCATTGCTGTGAAATAAATGCGTGGAAATCAAGTTTAATCTGTCTATCGTGGCTATCTACGAGAGCCCTGTTACAACTTCAAAACAAACGATCGATTTATATATTTCCATCAAATGGTAAGAGTAAATCGTTTCAGTAGTTTCTACACTGTTAACAAAATTTAACCACATTTCAAGTCACGTTTATTAGCGCATAACAGTGAAAGTCATCTATATATTGCTTGATTCAGTTTTCTCGCTCCAATATAATATTTTGGACTAGTTGACTGAGATTTCCGTATGAAGCGAATGTCACCAAGACCAATATTCATATACCTGAAGATCCCGCTTGAAGTCCTCCTTGGTAAAATGACAGACCTGGACAGATATAGGAGTCAGGTTTTCACGTTTGAGATGTCCATCCACGTTGTATTTTCGCCGGCCAACTTTTCTTTAAATTTAAATTTTCCGGTGTAGGCTTCGGTTTTTTTTTATTTTTATATGTGTTCTTAGGTCTAGACATGTGTCTAGTTTCATCCCCCTCGAAAGCGTACACTCAAACAGCGGTAATTGTTGATGTGAAAAAGCCTTGCTACGTGTATTGAGCGACATCTGAAAGTTTCGTCGGGTTATTCTAAATTAAGGGGGTAGTTTCTAAAGAAACTTTGGTGCTACGTCGGTGGGGAAGTACAGTGGGAAGTAGTATACAAAAAATTTGCTCTAAATTGGTTTAAATTTTGGTTTTAAATTGGCCACCGTACAGAGATTCTACCTAGATGTAGGGAAAGGCCGCAGATAGCCATGTGTTTTTTGGAGTGGTTAGGGAGATTAAAATGACGAGCGACTGGCTTAGATGCATCCTTGTTATTCTTCTCAACATCGCGAAGGTGTTCGCGGAATCGGTCGCCCAGTCGTCTGCCTGTCTCGCGAATGTATAATTTATTGCATAACGTACAGGTTATGCAATAAATGGCATTTGCGGAGGTACATGTGAAACGATCGGTGATCTTAACAGATCGCTTAGGTCCCGATATCTTGCTAGTGTTAACAATGAAAAGACAAGTTTAGCATCGTGAGCGCGCGCATTTGAAAGTGCCGGGTTGCTCGTTAGTTTTGAGCGCGCTTCTAACTAAAACGTTCCCTACGTTTTTGTCGCGTTTGAATGAAATAAGTGGAGGCTGCGAAAATATTCTACCAGTCTCGGGATCATTTTGGAGTAATTTAAAATTATTGAGAATGATACTTTTGACTGCGTGATTATGAGGATGGATAGTGAGGGTGAATGGAATTCTGTCATTCTTATCTTTTTGTGACGTTTGTAGTGCTGACTGTCGATCAAATTGTTGGGCGCGATGATGGCCCGTTTTGACCACAGAGACAGGATAGCCACGTTTTTTGAAGAACTGGCACATCTCCTCTGATTTGCTGGAAAAATCGGAGTCATCACTACATAGAAGTCGAAGTCTAAGAAATTGAGAATAAGGAATGGAGTTCTTGACATGTGATGGATGTGACAATGAATACAACAAATAACTGTGAGAATCTGTAGGTTTGTAGTGCACACTGGTACATAGCACGTTGCCACTAATAGAAACTTTGATTCTAGGAAAGCCAATGAAGTTTCCGAAATTTCCCGGGTATATTTAAGGGCCGAATGAAAAGAATTGACGGAGGTTATAAATTGATCGAGTTCTTCTCTGCTGGATGAAAATAGCGCCGATGCAGTTGTCGATGTAGCGGCCGTAGAGTTCAGGTTTGGGGCCGTTGTACTGATTAAAAAATTGGTGTTCAACATATCCTACAAAAAGATTGGCATAGCTAGGTCCCATTCTTGTGCCCATCGCTGCACCATTAATTTGTTTGTAATAGTTGCCGGCGAATGAAAAACAGTTACTTGTAAGCGTTAAAACTACTTCGGCAAGGCGGAGGAGCGTTTCCGAGCTTGGTTCTTTGACAGTGCGTTGATCGAAAAAGTGTTTAAGTGCTTGAAGACCTTCGCTATTGGGAATGACTGTGTATAGAGATGTAATGTCCATGGTGAAAATAAGTTTGTCTTGGCCGGAGAAATTGAAATCGCGGAAAATGTTTAGTGCGTGTGTACTGTCTTTCATGTATGATGGCAACGATTTGACGATAGGCGTCATAATTCTGTCTAAGTAGCTAGAAATGAGTTTGGTGGGGCAACTACATGCAGAAACGATAGGGCGACCTGGGTTGTTAGGTTTGAATTTTAAGCAAGAAGTAAATGCACGAAGTTCTAGGGGTATTGATGATGACATAAGTGGCAGTGGCCGGTAATTCTTGACTAGCTTTAAGATCATGAATGGTGTCTTTGACAAGTTTTTGATTTGTGGATGTGAGATCTTTCTGGATTTTGGCATAAAACGAGGTGTCAGAAAGTTGCCGCAAAGCTTCTTTTTGGTAAAGGTCGGACCGCCAAACAACTACCGGGCTGCCTTTGTCGGCCGATTTGACAACTATGTCATTGCGTTTACTAAGATTTTTAAGCGCCGCCCACTCTTCCAAGGAAAGGTTGGAGAATTTAGTGTTACGATTGAATTTAAGTTTGTGAATGTCGTGACTGCATGTTTGGGTGAAAAAATCTAAAGACGCCTATCATCAAATCTTTGCCATCGTACATTAAAGACAGTACACACGCACTAAAAATTTTCCGCGATTTCAATTTCTCCGGCCAAGACAAACTTGTTTTCACCATGGACATTACATCTCTATACACAGTCATCCCCAATAGCGAAGGTCTTCAAGCACTTAAACACTTTTTCGATCAACGCACTGTCAAAGAACTAAGCTCGGAAACGCTCCTCCGCCTTGCCGAACTAGTTTAACGCTTAAAATAAAGTTGAAGAAAGTTCTGTCTGACGAGCGCTTAGGCGCGAAACTCAGAGTCACAGAGAATCGATGCTTCCTTTTTAATCCTTCAACTTATGTATATTTAGCTCTGCTACCACAGCATTGAGCACTTTATTGCAAGGTAGACTCTACCTCCACATTTGTATATATATAGATACGTAGACTTGTAATATGTCAAAAACATTTATTTGCTACTCCGAGTTTCATGCTTCTCACGAAGCAATCATCAGGCAACTGCCAAAAAGAAAGAATACATGTTGTTTTACAGTGACTTTGAAAAAAAACGGTAGCAATTCACTACAGGCTGGGGTGCATAGCAACGGTTAAACAATACAAATTGTTTCCAGTGAGCTGCTAAAAATAAGCCTTAAATAATTACGCTATTGAGAAGGAATTTGTTTGCATGTCTGCAACTTGTTACAAGCTCATTTCTGTTGTTAAGGGTCGCCAAGTCTGGTCTACAAATTATATAGTATTTCTCCCATAGACATAAATTACACTTCTTCGTTACATTTGAATAGGATCTCGCATGCCTAACAATCCGCCATTTAATGTGATAGTCGACTTTCTTGTTTTTCAAACCCCATACATATTTACTAAGTTCAGTGGAATTTCTGTAGCGTTCATTTCTAAAGGAACATGTGTGGTTTCTATGACGTGATTTGAATGATGTGTCGCAAAGACCGATGTAAGTTTGCTTTGACTGAGATGTTGTGACCTCTGCTTGATAGATGATATTCCGCACGTTGCACTTTAGATATAGCAGACAAGGTTAACTTGGGAACAGAAATCAGCACAACTAAGCAATTAAGTGAAAATGTGGCTCAGCCAGGAATTGAACCTGGGTCTCCAGATTACCGGTCGGATGCCTTAACCACTCAGCCACTGAACCAACCACACTGGGAACACATATTACTGTACAACGCATACACACTTTTTGCCTTCAGATGGTCAGGTCCGAGGAGACAACTTCACACATTCTCTGCAATCAGGATCACCTCTCTACTCGCCGGTCGATCGGTAATGCACGGCCATCTCTGTTGTCTGTTGTATTTCTCAGAAATGCCTAATGACTCGCCATCCAAAACGGGAATAGGCTGGTGATCCTAAGTAATTAAGACAATCAGTTGCTGATATATCCCCTCCCTACCTTACTGTACTTAGTTAATTTCCAGGGCGATATGGCCGTGCATCATCGATCGACCGGGGAGAAGTGAGGTGATCGTGATTGCAGAGAATGTGACTATATCCCCTCCCTACCTTATATATATATATATATATATATATAAGGTAGGGAGGGGATATATTAGCAACTGATTAGCAACTGATTGCCTTAATTACTTAGGATCACCAGCCTATTCCCGTTTTGGATGGCCATTCATTAGGCTTTTCTGAGAAATACAACAGACAAGGTTAATTTGGGAACAGAAATCAGCACAACTAAGCAATTAAGTGAAAATGTGGCTCAGCCAGGAATTGAACCTGGGTCTCCAGATTACCGGTCGAATGCCTTA
>NC_090885.1:4302800-4330300 GCF_036669925.1 Montipora capricornis
GACCTTCGAACTTCCGTGGGAAATTCAAAGTACTTAAGAAATGCCTAAGCAAGCTTGAGTGTTTAATCTTTGAAGTTATATTTCAAACACGAATTCAAGTGTTTCATTGCGATTTCAAACAACGAGAAAACTATTGAAACACGAGGTCCTCTGGGCCCGAGTGTTTTATTGTTTTCGAGTTGTTTGTCATCGCAATGAAACACGCAGAATGAGTGTTTGGAATAACTTCTCAAACGAATGAAATGGAATCAATTGTTTTTCCTGGTATTTGCGCACTCTGGAATGCACTGCTTACCAACGTCTGCTTTTCTCGGTATTTGCAGAACGGAACAACAAAAGTACGGAACGGGATGATCATACAGAACGTTGTGAACGAATTACTCACAAAGATTCCTAATCTGTAATGAATTGAAATAAAATAATAGGTACATGCAAATATTTTGTAATGCTTTGCTTGAGTTTGAATTACTATTTGTTGATTAATGAATATGCAGATTAGGAGTGTTTGAAGTTTGTTGAAACACTGCCAGCAGTGTTTCAACAAATTTCAAACACTGCTTGCAGTGCCATAAGGGTTTCACTGGGTATCCAAACCATTGCACCTGACCAAATGCAATAATCCTATTGGCTTACAGCCTTATGAATAATTAATGAGTTTGAGAAATGTTGTTCATCCAAAAGAAAGGACCGAAACTGAACACTTAAGCTGACTCCATTCGCGCGAAACGTTTTGTTTAAATTCATGCTCATCATGCTTCACTACATTATGTATTTTTCACACTTCTATTTCTGTATAAATACTTGTGTTAATTTCTTCACATTTCACATGAAGTCGTGGAAACGTCATGTAATTTCGCTTTTATCGTTAATTTTCTAGTATTTGTTCAGTAATTAAGGTATCGCACTATAAGTATTTGTGCAGTATCGGTGTTATCGGATCTCTTCTGGAAAGGTTGCAAAACAAAGCAATGCGAAGAACAAAGAAGAACAAATCACTTAACGTGCACAGTCATTGAGGGAGAGACTTGGCCTGTTAACATTATTTAAGGACGATGCCTGCTATTGTTATTGCGCATACGTTCTGCGCATCTCCAGATACTTAGATTTCCTATCGCCGATGCTTACTAATGCAGGGATATTTTCGCGCGGTTTAAAACTATGCAGATAAAGTAGATCTTCGTAAGTACTCTTGGTATCCAAAAAGAAAATTGGGGGTAACCATGCATTCTTTAGAGATAATTGAGCGTCAGTCTAAGAAAGAACGCCATACATTGCTTTGTATTTTAAATCTTTTTACAAATATTGTTAATGAATTATCTTTGAAAAATGCGTGGTTACCCCCAATTTTCTTTTTGGATTTCAATAACACTTGTTAAGATCTACCTTTCCTGCATAATCACAAATCGGGCATGGTTCGCACAATCTTGAAAAGGTCTTGAATTTTAGTACCCGTCTTGAAAAGTCCTTGAATTCGTTTGAGTTCCTTGAAAAGTACTTGATTTCTTTATTAGGTCTTGAAAAGTCCTTGAAATTCACAAATTTGTTTATGCCTCATCATTTTCTGAGAAATTAAATTATTTTACCAACGAAAATTTGGCCATTTATGACTAATAACAAGCCATAAGCGATTACGGTGAGAAAATTCTAGGAAAAAAACGCAAAGGCGTACATGAAGCGAAACTGCATCTTCACCGCAATTTCATGCACATTGCACCAAGCTGTGGGTTGTCCGCCACGTGTTTTGCACCGTGTAAATAGTTTGGTTTCTCTCTTCGTTTCAATTTAAATGGTTGAGCGATCCAAACTGTAGCTGGGTAAAAGAATTTAAAGGCGACAAACGCAAGGCTATGTGTGCATGTGTGTGCATGGGAGAAAGCACTTAAAAGTCTCACATGATTGGCGATAAATATAAAATTAACACTTGTACAACTTCAAGTTTAACTCAGTCTGCGCTGGTCGGTACATTTTTACCCAAAGAAGTTACTTCAAGTTGTGATCTAAGGTCAGAATCGGGTTTCAGTCGTACGGAAGCGAATAACGCTCAGAAAGTCAGCCAAAGATAAGGCAATTTAGAAGGCTGCTATTAAAAACATCATCATCATCTTAGTAACATTTTTATGAACAATATGATTTTTCTATCTTCAAATACTATTTCTATACCCAGATGCAACTTCAAGTCATGGCCAGTGACTGTTGTCCTTTTAAAAAGTGTTATTACAAAATATTACAGTATAAAATAATGTGACCAACCGTGGCTGGTCTATTTAGTGTGGGACCAAGAATGTCAGTTTATTGAATAAATTTTAGTCCTTGAAAACTGTAATTTGTCCTTGAAAAGTCCTTGAATTTCGTTTGCCTTAAGTTGTACGAACCATGTCGGGGCAAAAATACCTTCGAATTAGTAGGCACCGTCCTTAACAGGCGCCGTTATTTACATCTCCACCAAGTATATAGAATCGTAAATGATTATCACTGGCCCAGGCAACTTCAAGGGTATTTTGCATTGAGATCAGAATTCGCCGTAAAGCCCTCAGAGATAGAAGGGAACTTCATCCCCCAAGATACAAAACACCTGTGGGCCAGTCAACATTCGAGTATGCTGCTGCAAAGGAATGGAATGACCTCCCCAAAGAATTGCGTGCTTGTGAAACGCTGAGAATTTTTAAAATTAACACTTTTAAACTGTTAATAGAATCAGATAAGGCACAACACGGATATAGTGTATACGTTTTTTATCCCTGTAAATATTTTTTCGGTAATTGTTACCGTTAACTTTTATCGATGGTGAATTGTATTTTTAATAGTATTCTTACGTACTGATCACCGGTTTATAGCAGCGTTTTCTATGTTAAATTCACCAGTGACATCTATGATGATGCTATACTGTCGAATGTCATATCCTGGGAACTGCTGCTTGAGTTCCCAGTGGAGGGGGCCGTACTTGGTGGTCTTCTCTTCCAGTTTCTTTCCTCTGTTCTCCGTCCACGGGCAGCTCATTTCTACCGCCAGAACTCTCTTGTCGTGGTCTATAAATCTCGCATCCACTCTGTTCTGCCTCACTTGCTCACTTA
The DNA here is from genome assembly GCF_036669925.1 of Montipora capricornis. Lineage (NCBI taxonomy): Eukaryota > Metazoa > Cnidaria > Anthozoa > Scleractinia > Acroporidae > Montipora > Montipora capricornis. The sequence goes on from NC_090885.1 coordinate 4,305,872, forward strand.
CTGCAAAGAATGGGATATCCCAATATGTTTGGGCCTCGGGTTATCGTAGTTCTCGATCAAGAACAGGAGACGTCAGTTATACACACATGCGTTTATTGGCGAAGCGAAGCGAAGCAACAAACAATTCAAGACTAACATACACGATGAATAATCAATCTCATATCTGCTTGACATGCAGTGGCCTGGGCACTACTAATAGTTTTACCGCAGGCCGGAAACTAAGCGATATCACGACACAGGTGACTCATAAAATGGGTTTAGGAACGACCAGAGAATACCACGGTGGCACTGTATAAGAGAGCTGAAGCTCTCTAAACATTTTCCAGAGCAGTACTTTGAGTGCCGCATTATGACGTGCAAGGTACTTATTCTGGGCAAGCGCAGTACAACTTCCCAGTACGTGAGGGATACTTTCGGCAGTTTTGCCACAGAGTCTACATAGGGTGTCATTAGGTTGGTTGGTATGGGTCTTGCGTGTGTGTTAGACCTTTGTCGGTGTTAGCTCTTCGTAAAGTTTGAGCATTCCTGCTATGGTTTGTGTAGGCGCCGTATCCCACTTCTTCAGCCACGCAAAGCATCCGCTCGTGGGTTCAGCTGGTCATTCTCCCATCTAGCTGTGAGGAGCTTTCCTTGCCATCTCCTTTCCTTGACTTCATTTTTCCACCGTTCTAGTGCAGCCTCTTTGAGGTGCCTCTTGGTCTTATCTCTAGGATTGGAATCAAACTTTATTGGTCAAAATATAATAATCAGTACCAGAAAATAAATTACAACAATGAATGTAGATAATAAAAAACATATTGAACAGAGACCGAAAGAGTTCACGTAAACGGGACTGAGATACTAGAAATATATTATATATCCCTGAAAAAAACCTCGTCTTATCTCTAGGTCATCTGCTCCATCTGTGTTGTCACGACACTTGGGGTGCGGAAAATGCAGGGCAAGGATGATCCCCAATTCCTCTGCAAACGTTCTAGCCTCTTTGATGAGCGACTGATGACCTTGATGGGCTGCATTCTCTTCAAACTCCCGCACCAGGCTCATGGTGGAGTCCTAGTTACTATACAGCTTAATGGCTGACTTGATCTTAGTCATTTTGTACTCTTCCTCTACTGATCTCATTCCACGTCCTTTCAGCCCTAGTGGGTGCTTGCCACCACTCTCACACACGATCTTCCATGCCTGCCTATTGATGTTGCGCAACTCTGTCAGACACAAGTGTTGGGACCACATAAGGTACAACAACACTGGCATGGCAAGCTGATTGGACGCTTGAACTCTGATGGTGTCTGACAGTGGGCTCGACCAGATGACTGAGAGTCTCTGCAGGTAAGTCTTAGTAGCACACTGCAGAGCCAGCTTCTCTTCTTGAAGTAGCCGTTCCGGTGCTGCTAGGAACCAATAGGTTGTGTCTTCCTTCAGGCTATTGATGACCGTCTCCCCTGACTTGAACCCTTCAGGTACATCAACCGGAACACCCCTTCTCACGTTGAGGACATTGCACAACGTAAACAAGCACGGGCATAGAGCATATCCTTGGGATAGACCTCTGTTAAAACTGACCACAGGGGAGGTCTCATTGCCAAATTTGGTGTTAACTATAAGGGTGTTCCACGCCGCGCATAACTTTCTCATGACTTCGCAGATCCAGACTGGGAACCTGTGGACCAGCATGATTTATTGAGCCACCTATGATCGACAGAGTCATAGGCCTTGTGCACATCTACCCAAGCTATACTGAGATTGCGCTTGTGCCTATGACAGTCCAAAGTTACTGTCCTGTCAATCAGTAGGTTGTCGGTTGTTCCACTGCATATTATTATTATTATTATTATTATTATTATTATTATTATTATTATTATTATTATTATTATTATTATTATTATTATTATTATTATTATTATTATTATTATTATTATTATATCAGTACAATTCCTTGCGGGTTAACCAAGCAGCTCGGGGTGTTACCGGCCGGTCACCCATCCAAGTATTAACTCCTTTCAACATAAAAAACGCTGGTATAAACCGTTGATCAGTGAACAAAAACGGAAATCGGTGTTTTTTTGGTTCAATTTAGTTAAGGCCATGTGACCTCTAAACGGCATTGACAGTAAGCGTTACTTATTCTCCAAAAACTGGACCTGCTCTCTTGAGGCTTGATTGTTCTTCATTTCACTAGGGTAACTAAAATTTACTACACCAAAGATTGAACATTGCCATTTGTCATTTCCTGCAATCAAATCACATATCCTCTCCTTTGACACAGCGAACAACTCAAATTTCAATTTAGAACGCATTGCAATGTCCTTTAAAAAGCATGAAAACAGTCCAGCCGCATTTTCCATCGGCTGCGAAATCGAATGAACTACATGTAGTCCCAAGTCGTTCTCCTTCTTTTTAAGACGAACGTGAAGTACACGCAAGAGCTTGGTAACCCTAGCTATTTTATCGGGCCCGATAAGTACTAGGAAAGTTTACGGGTGCTTTGAGAAACACTCTTGCGGTCCCGATAAAGTTTCCCGGTAACGGTCCCGATAAGTTAACGGGCCCCATGATTACTGGGACTTTTGAGATAGGGGCCCCTGATCAGTTTATCAATTTACTTCTTTTCCTCACGCCAACTGGTTGCTATTCGATCTTTCTAATTCACAAGCTTCCCTTGTTTCCACTTTAACCCAAGCTAGCTTGTTAGTGTAAACAGACTGTGATTATCGGTACCCATTGAAAGTTTAATGTTATTTTTACTGAAGTAACATCGACGAAATCATCCCGCGTGGAGGCCTCCAGGCGTCTTGTTTATTGTTATTTTGTTTGCAGAATAGTCAAGAAAATAGAACATGGTTGGAAGTCTATCGTTCATGATGGAGTGAGTTGTCTTGTAACCATTTTTAAACAATTAATTCTGACAGTTACAATATCTGCTGCTTAAAAGCTGATAACCTAGAAGGTAATGCGGGGAATACAAGTTTGGCTTGAGCGGTCGCGCAACTGAGGTCGCTGATCTTGTTTGCGTGGCTGCGTGTTCCTTACTCGGCTCACCATACGAGCGCACTCCCTCTTTATCAGTGCTTTGAAACCACACCACTGATGAAGATGGAGTTCCCTTGAATTTTGAATTCTCTGGCGCAAATTCATGTTTAAACTTTTCTTTACCGTTCATCCGCAATATTGTGCTGCATAGTTTTTTCGAATTTATCCTCACCTTACCTTGGCACTTTGCGTACACTGAAAAATCGCAAGTTCCAAGTCCTGCGTTTTAAAACCAATCGTTTTAGAGACAGTTTTATTGTAAGCCATTGCCGATAGCATGTCCTTTTACAACTCATATATATTAAATGATCTGATTTCGAATAATGTTAGTTGTATCTTAATTGTAATTTCGTGTTTACAGAATGATAAGCTTTATTGTTGTTAAATTCTTATCAAATGACTTTCTTAATTTATCATTATATAATTTATAGTAACAATTAATTAACGTTTTACATTTGTAAAAATTATCGTAATTCAGCTCGGGCTGCAAGGGTAATTTTAATAAAACTATCTATCTATCTATCTATCTATCTATCTATCTATCTATCTATCTATCTCGAGTGCTATCAGTTAATAACCCAGGTTTATAACATAATTGATAATAACGGTTTTTTTTTTGGCAGGATACAGTTTCAGTTCACCGACCATCATTTTATTGCACTAGATTTCAAGAATTTATGTCCAATCACGTCTTCAAAAAAGCGGCAAGTATGTATTCTACATATATGTTTGCTATGACAGGCCACAGGCGGGTCTTTCAAAGCGTGGTGAACCATAAGTTGTCTCACGTTGTGTTTAACCCGGTTAAGCTCAGATATTCGAGTTCATCTGTTGGTGCAGTCTTTGAAACCGTCTGTTTGAAATAAAATAGGGTTTACAACCAACCAAGGAAGGGATTTGATCAAAAAATATATACTTATTCCATTCGCGCTTGTTGGATATGAGACTGGTTATAGCCAACTCGGCGCTACGCGCCTCGTTGGCTATTTACCGTCTCATATCCAGCGCGCGCTTATGGAATAATTGTTTTATTAAATTCCTTCAACTCCAAAAATTTGGAAGTACGAAATACGAGCGGAAAAAGCGAGCAAATCCGAGCGAAATCGAAAAAAACTTGATGAGAACTGATGCGATGTTGTGTAATACCTTGTTGTCAGACAGACGCAGGCTCATCACAAAAACATTTCTTGTCTTATTTCTAAATGCTTCTAAATGTCGGAATTGATCCAAACTTTCCACAAAAAAAGTTTTTTTTCTCCTTTTTGACTTTATTCAAAGAGAAATTTGGCATTCCGCGGAAAACATTTTTAGTTTGGCAACGCGTAACGCAATCATTTACCATATAAGGTCAAACCAAGGTATATGAGCTGATAACCGAGATTGAGTGAACCAATCAGAGCTCGCGAAATGCATTATCCGAGGTTGAGAATTTAATAATGTATTATATCCAACGCGCGCGCTGTGAGTGGCTAATTAAACAAGTCCTATTATACAAAACGGCCCGCAGAATTTAAGAGCTTGCTTTTTTTTACTTTATTGAAGGATGCTGAGATATTCGGAATTCTCTCACTGACCCTTGTTTTCTCGGGCCATACTGTAAGTTCTCCTTACCATACGGCCATATATTAAACTGGAAAAACGCAGGTCGTTACTTACAATGCGGCCCTGGAACTCGGTTAGTAAGAGGAAGGTTGGCCAGTTTTTGTTCGAAAGTCCTTGTTAGTCAGTCATCTCAGCAAAGAAAAACGTTCCCAATTCCAACTTCATTATGCAGTCATTCCATTTCTTTTTTATGCCTGGTTTCTGGTTTCTGCCTTCATGTTTAGCCGAAAGGGAATCGTTGATCTCACCACTTTCACCTTATTCGTGGTTAGTCTTACGAAGCATCCCGACCAAGGGGCTCATCAGAGACCTTTCTGCCTATTTTAACAAGTAACTGTCAACTTTATTGTCAACATAGTTTATGACATAAATTTTAATGATGTGGTTTAATTTCAGGACACTGTTCGTAAAGCCTATGTGTATCTTGTAACCTCTGCATTTTGTCAATCTCAAAATACAGTTGTAGATCATCCTTCGGCCATTTTGTTCTTTGCTCTTATGGGTGATGTCGTTGTGTTTCAGCAAAGGCGTCTCCTCGAAAGCGAAGTGCAAATACAAGTTATGTGAATCGTGCTCGTTCTATGACAGAACAAGACCGAACAGAACGAGAAAGAACGCTAACGAATGAAAGTAATACATCTGACAAGGCAAGACCACGATCACTTTCAGGATCAGCCGATAAACGTGTTGACAGACCAAGCTTGAAAAAGCAGGCTCTTGTTGCTGCAGATGAAGCACACACGGCATCTGAAGACGCTGCCCCGGAAAAAAGAGTAGTCCTTATCGGTAAGGGGCACGATCTAACTCCGCACCCCCAATGCTTTTTTTAAAATTTCATCATGGCAAAAATTGGTCAAACAAGGCAAACGCGTTTTTTCATATTTCCCCAGGAAATATAATGATACGAGCTCTGCAGCTCATGTGCGTTTGATCCGATTTATACGGACAGCTTTAAGGTGATTCCTTAGTATTAGAAGTTGTCGTAAGATTTTCTTTAAACTTTTCTCGATTGTTCTCTACATTATGGTGAAATGCGCAATTAAAAAAATTGCTGAACAAGCTCGTTTGCGAGATATAACTTGCTCCAGTTACCCATTTAATCATTGCGACTTCACCTATCAAGGACAAGTTTGTTCCATCGGTTCACGCTACGTTTTGCTGTAACAGGAAGCACTGCTTTGACCTAATTCTAGAAATAACAAAACAGGTGTATTGTATTGTTCAAAAGCCTAAGGAATAATTCAGTATTTGTTTTATGGCACAGGCACACGTCTTGAAAAGGCACTGACTACAAATATTCCTCGGGTGCGTGATCTCGAGGAGACAATTTTGTGTCCACGAGTGATGGCTACGAATACTGTTTTCAATGTAACTTTTTTTTCTGACGTAAAGTTTTCAAATTTTTTTTACTGCACAAAGAGGAGGAGTAAGAGAATAAAATTATGCCAAAAAAAAGATAGGTCACCAACCTCGTTTAGGAGAAAACAGAAAGCAAACCAAGCTCGACCCCTCTACAACACGTCTCCTGATAGCGCTGTCTCGCTCTCGGACTGAAATGACGCTTTAGCATCATCAAGGTTATCAATCGACCTTTTGTTTTGCGAGAGTCTAAAAAGTTTCTTGTTTTTCTCTTTACTGCGGCCATTCTTCTGTCTAGCGAGCTTTCCCGCACGAAAGGTCGCCATTTTGAAATGCTTTTGGCAACGTTCGATATATCAATATTCACACATGGCTACGAATCTTAATGGTTAAATTTAAACATTGTTTTGTTTAGAAATATCTGTTGAGACTTGTAAGACAGAAAGCAGAACTGAGCCGTGAAATTTGACCATAAAGCCTCTTAGCCATGCCTGAATACGAATGTGACCTTCGCTGTGTTATGCGCAGAACAGGATGCACAGTGCAATGCTAGGGAATCAGATTAACTGAATCGCAGCTCACCAAACTGGAGATGTAATGGTAAAGGGGTTTCTTCTCTTCTTAGAACCAAAAGAGGCTGCCGGATCATCTCGAGTTGAAGTAGTGAATCCAACTCAGGCCCAGGCCAGCTCGTCTCAAGTTGTACAGGAAGCTGTAAGTAGGAATCCCGAATCAAACGAGTGCATGACCACTGAACAGCCAGCATCCACAGCACCCAGCGAAAACCATGAAGAAATGAACATTCTTGTGGAAAATTCACACATTTTAGACACGGCGAACATTAGCTTGCAGATTGGATTGACCGAAGATACGTAGAATACCAGATTTTGATCAAATCAACAGTCAGGCAATAGCCCACTTTCGATATATTGAAATTCAGTTCTAAACAAAAGACATCATCTCGAGGCTCAGGGGAATAAACTCATACCAATCCTTATAGTTATTCCCCAGAGCCTCGAGATGATGCCTTTTGTTTAGGACTAAATTTTAATATATCGAAAGTGGTCTATTCGCTTGCAATTTGAATTACCTGTAGTAATAATAATGAATCACGGAATTACTCCCATGTATTTTTTGCAATGCCGAAATGTCAGTTCATATATTTTACCAAAACTTTTGAGGTTTGTAAGATGGAAATAATTTATGGTATGTAAGAATAATAAAATGAAGAAGCAAGTGTCCTGTTTATGGTCGTTGGCAGCATTGTGAACCTTTCAATGTTAGAATATGGCTTGTCTGGCCTTCTCTAAGTCAATTTAGCCACTAAAAACTAGGAACTTTGATAGAATGGTTAAGTAATTAACAAGAGCTTTGAGAGGTCTTGACACTGAAAAATGAGGTAGATAGTATTGAGAATGAGACTACGTGACATACAAAGAGCGAGACGCATGTGTGGAGTACGTAAGAGAAAACATACCAGAATGGAATGTAGTGAAGTAAGTGGGGAGAAACACTTTGCAATCTAATCTGTTTACAAGATTATAGGACACATAACCCTAACCCTAACCTAACCCTAACGTTATTTTGACCCTAAATCCCAAGAGCTTTCGTTTCAAATTTCCTCTGGTAAAAGTTCTTAATTTTTTTTCGTATTCAATTAAGAAATGGTAAAATCCTAAAACAATCACAGGACGATTTCAGATTCTGTTTGTTCATTCGAAATAAAGAACTGACTCCATGATTTGTAAAGCTTAGACCATTTCAATCCCCTAGCTTTTTCTGTTTAACCTAAATCATGATAGATTTAACATGAAACGCAAAGCTTTGTGATTCGGCAGTTGTGTTATTACAGTTCACATTTGAGAGTGAATGTAAAATTTAAATTGCAGCTCAGTCAATTAAATCAGTGTTCTAATCCCCTTCTTTTGGATGGACGGATATCTGGCCTTACCTGTTGCGAAGTAAACTCTATGTTCAAAACGTTTTCTAAACAAAGGTTTCGTTTCGTTTGCTATGCATACGATGTTTATACTTAAATTTTAGTCACAGTAATTTCGTCGGAAACAAGTTGTCCGGCCTGGATATTACGACCCACGGGCAGTAAGAACTAACTCGAACAATCGATGAAATTCCACTTAAACAAAATTGTAAACTGGCGCGTTAAATTGATTAAATACTTTAATCCTGGGTAAACTGAAAAAAGCTGGCTGCTCAGCGTCAATTAAACTCAAGGGACGTTAAAAGTAATCATGGAAATATACTTTAGTCAGTGCGGAGGTGAGGTTGGAGCGAGTGGGGTTATTCTCCATTTCCTCATTTCCCCATCGATTTCGCCCCCCGCTGTAGGCCATTTCCGAGTTCACGTCAGCCTTCTCTTCAAAGCGAGTCTAAGTGCGAAGTTTTTGTGATGGTAATAAGTTCTAGTTTACATATGAATGAAAACTAATTTTCATAAGAAAAAAGCTCGCACTTAGACTCACTTTGAAGAGGAGGCAGACGAACTCGGAAATGGCCTAAAACCCGTTAGTTATAACTTGGCCTTACTTTTTGTTATAATTAAGTAAAGTACGATCGTCCAGGTGAGTGTAGTCCTGAGAAGGACTGTTTGAGATGACATTGACTGACGTTTCGACAACCTGAGCGGAAGTCATCTTCAGAGTCACTCGAGTCACTTGACTCTGAAGATGACTTCCGCCCAGGTTGTCGAAACGTCAGTCAATGTCATCTCAAACAGTCCTTCTCAGGACTACACTCACCTGGACGATCGTACTTTACTTAATTATAACATGACTCCTGGGTTCAAACCATTTACGATATTACCTTTTGTTTTTTACATCTTTTGTCCTCAGGACGGTTTCTACCGAGCCACAGCTTTCCGCTATAACGTTTGCTTGGTTATCTCGCAGAACATTCAATACTGAGTTTAATGAACACAGGATGTTAATTAGTCAGTTCTTAGGTTTGATTATGGTTCGACTTCAAATCCGAGTTTCAGTTCTGAGGACGGGTACTAGGTTTTGATTTTTCAATTTTTCTTCCATTGCGCGTGTTCAGAATAGAAATTGACGCACCGCAAACCAAAGATCGCTATTTCTTCTCGGTGACAATGTCTTAGATGATAAATTGGTTTGCATTTACATTTTCCTGGTCTCTTTTAATGCCGCTATATAGCACTTTAATTTGTCTTTTGGCGAAAGACATGACCCCATCAACAAGGCCTATAAATTTTGTATCCACTCACGCGAAAGAAACCTGCGAAAAATCACGCATACCTTGTTTGAACATTATATTCTCTACTTTCTCAAATCGCATAATACATCTTGTTTACTTCCCAAAATGTTGCATAATCATTGTTTTTTATTTCTCTTGGGACAAGAGAACTTGAAAACAATGCCTATACAAATTTGGGGTGGTAAACAAGGTGTATTATGGGATTTGAGAAAGTAGAGAACGGCAAGCAGTTCTTCATCTAAATGGAGCACTCCGATTGACTGGTTTTGGTCGGGATTTTTACGGTACTTACCATTACCATGGAAACGAACGTTTCCGTATTTTTTTCTTTCTCTCCTGGGAATTCAAGTTGAGGGAAACACAAAAAGTTTTTAAAAAGCGGAATTTAGTTTTTTTATGGCAACAGTTCAATTATAGAAAGTGGAATTCAGTTTTACATGTAGAAGGTTGCCGTTCAAAGTTTGCTGATAGAAGACGAAGACTACGAACCTTAGCCAAGTGTCCGATCGCTCAAAGAAACGTTACCGTAGAAGTATCCGTTAGGATCCCAATGACATCAAGACCAAGATCAATTGATAGCAGAGGTCTCTTTTCTTTTGCGTTCGCTGAGCTGACGAGTACGGGAAAAGAGACATCTGCGCATGGGTCCAAACTCACTTTGATCCAACCGCTGTCCACAACCTTGGACGGCACTCTTCAAGCCGCATGCCCCATGACTGCGACTTGAGCCCGCTTTGTACCGCGCATTCGACCTTTACAGTAATTCCCCTGTTGTTAAATGAGCCCACACAGCATGAATTATCACGTGAGGATTCAGTCGCTAAGTAACCACCGCGCATGCTCAACGGAGTGAGTTTCGACCTATGGCAGGGGTCTCTTCCCGTGCTCGTCAGCCCAGAGAACACAGAAGATAACAAACCTCTGCTAGCAGGGAAGGGTCATACGGAAGGGGTAAAGAAACTGTGCTACGTTGATGGGCAGTGCAACATGAAAATTTTGGTTTTGTCAAACGAGTTGGTACCGATCGAATTTCCACTGTGGAAAGACTGATTGGCTGACGTTTTGAATGTTAGCCATTCAATCTTTGCACGGTGGTAATGGGCCACTTTCAAAAATACATAATCAGTTTTGTTTGTTTAGAATAATCAAGACTCTAGTTTCTCGCATGTGACTGCTGGAGGTTTGTGTAACATCCATGTCATTTTTTTTGCTTTTATTTTATGCATCCGAATGTGTCCATCGTTTGTTTGTTTGTTTTTTTTCTTTTTGTACATGTGCATGTGTATGTGTCTTTTTTGGGGTGGGGGGAGCGGCTGTTTATGTTGTTGACTTACTTCAATACCTGATTACATTTGTGGGGGTCATAGTGTCCTTAAGTCCTCTCCTCTGTTGATCATATATAAAAGCCCTGAAATGCTTCTTTTCTTTTGTGGGAAGGGGGAAGAGAGGAGACTGAAATGAGGTAGATCATGAACTGTTCTTTCATTTTATCCTTTCCCAGCTGAATCAATCGTTTGTGTTCACAGTAGTTCCTAACATCTCTGAAAACCTTTCTTTTTCAGGAACGGCCGCCTCAAGTTTTTCTCCGCCGTCAAGTTAGTTTTCAACTTCCAGAATTTAAAGCTAAAAACGAGATAGAGTAACTGATTTGCACACAGATGGTTCACAGTGCAAAGTAGCTTCTAAATTGCGTTAACAGTGTGGGGTAGTTTTTCATGAGTCAGTGCAAGTCGGGCGACTGAGTAATCGAAGCTTGTCATAAAGGTGGGGTAATGGCCAAATCGGAGAGTAATACCCCAAATCAGATGTAATATTCTCCGATTTTGTCATTATATATAGTGTTTTCAAACCGATACATCTGATGGGAAAATAGAAAAGAAGCACTTACTAAGTTGTTTCCATCAAAAGAATCTTATTCTCGTCCGAATCTTTGTTTTAATTAGTTTGGTCTTTTGCTAATTTAAGTTCATATTTGGCGAACAGTGAATCAAACCTGGTTCATTGTTTGAAACCCCCTTAGTACTTTTACGCAGAATTCACTTCGACAGTTTTTTTCGCATTCTAGGTTGATTTCTGTAAATAATTGTGTTGATTAAAGAGCGTTCCACAGACCGACCGTAGGAGTATGGCTTCAGAATTGAGTACTTTTGATCGCTTCTGAAATGTTAGGGTAAGGGGAATCAGGCCCATAAAGGGTCTCTTGTGCTTTAGGTGACGCTGACTCATCGGTTTCAATGGAGGGAGGCGTAGAAGTCTCGGATTCATTGATTCTGTGTCGTCCAGAGGATTGTTCCTCTGACGGGTTGTAAGTGGATAGAGTTGAGAACGGATTGTCTCCCATAGCCATCTCTATTGTGGGGTAAGGTGAATTGTCATAATTCAGAGACTCGTCACAGAGTCTGGTGTCTGAGCAAGAGTCATCTCTGGTGTCGCTAGGTTCAGTGTTTCTTGGTTTATCGACCCTGACTTTACCGGTGGTACCTTGGCTTGAATCTAAAGGTTGTCTTTCGGTGGTTTCAGTCATCAACGAAGCACAAGAATCTTGTTCTGTGAAGGTAATAATAACCGATCTCATTAACATACTTCTTTTTCACAAGTATTGATGGGATACACTGACTGTAGCAAGGCGTTCGTGGTTGCAAACGCAACGGGAATGCCATTGTCGCAAGAAGGCTTGATTCACGTCGCAAGTGACCAAAAGTGATTAAAAGAAACCTTGGCGTTAACCTCTAACTGGTTTCTCAAAAATAAGCGTGAATCTTTGGCTGTAAACTTTGAATTGCTCAGGAATCACAGTTTCTTGATTTTAATTTTTGTTTTCGTTCTTGCTTAGTCCACACGACAAAATTATTTATTGTTATTAAATTTGTGGATAGAGTTGAGAACGGATTGTCTCCCATAGCCATCTCTATTGTGGGGTAAGGTGAATTGTCATAATTCAGAGACTCGTCACAGAATCTGGTGTCTGAGCCAGCCATCTTAATAGTTGAGTCTTGTCTGGTGTCGCTAGGTTCTGTTTTCCTTACTTTATCTGGAATCTTCCTTTAGTTTTGAAAGCAATGTTGTCATGACTTTGGATCGAAGCAATCTTACCTTCTATGCTAGTGCCGGGTTCCAAACTGCACCATCCTGACCTGGATTCAGATGACGAGCTTTTCTTCCTCAACGTACTTAAAATACGCCGCATATCTGGGCGGAACTCTTCCGGCTCCAGACATTTTTTAATGATGTTTGTTATCTTCATTGCCATCTCCTTTCCGAATTTTTCAACTGGAATACTCTGAAACAAATTCCGCGCAAAATTATTCAGCCAACCTACCAGCTGGCCCCTCTACAAAGTTTTGGGAAAAGGTTAGGGTTAGAAAAAATTATTAGGGTTAAAAAAAATTATGGTCTAAATATTCTTAAAACTTCAGGAAGGCAGACGTACAAGAAACCGTAAAATGATTGAGAAGTGGTACGTACGCAAGCGCTGGAATATCGCGATCGAGAAATAGAATAACAAGAAAAGGCTACACGTAGCCTTCACTCTGTCCGGTGTTTGTTTATCCAACTTTTGCTCTAAAATTTAATTTCCTCGTCAGGGGCTACTTACAGTACTTCTCAGTTTTCTTTTAATGTCAAAGTAAAATCTCTCTCTAAGCTTTCCGAGCGCATCATTAACTCAGTAGACGCACAGCTAAAAACATCATGCAATTCTTTCATATTGAACTATCTTCAGGAAAAACCTCATGTCATTATTGCAGATTGAATTCAAAATTTTTTTTAATGAAAACACACATTCACATTGCTTTGGTTTTAACACGCCACATTCAAACGTCAAAGCCGATTGTGATCGGCAAATCAGAAATGGTTAAACGCATCACAAAAGATGCTTTTGGATTAAAAAAGGGTGAAAGCCACCGCTTTCGATCAATCGAAGAAAGGACTGCTTGGACAATTGATGTGGGTCGTGCAGTTGCAGAAAATTGTCCTTGATAGTTTGTCTTCTTTTCTTTTCTTTCTTTGAACCAATAGAGATTTGTTTTTGGTCTTACTCGTATATTGATAGTCATTGATATTCTAAGACTCGGAAAAAGTTGAAAAGAAAACGTAATTGTTGAGGCCGGCCCGAAAAAGAACTACCCAAGAAGCAGAGAACGTGTCTCTATGTAGTCATGGTTTATGCCCGTGCTTTTGAATTAAATAGAATTTCCCAGCCATGTTATAATCCACCGTGATTTATGCATCCATCCATCCATGCATGCATGCATGCATGCATACATACATACATACATACATACATACATACATACATACATACTTATTTGTCATGTAGGTCAATAAATAGCAGCTAAAAAGCTGATGTGGCCTCATGCTTAGTGCGCTCGACTCCGGAGCCAATGGTCCGGGTTCGGGGCCTGGCCGGGGACATTGTGTTGTGTTCTTGGGCAAGACACTTTACTCCCACGGTGCCTCTCTCCACCCAGGTGTATAAATGGGTACCGGTGAAAATGCTGGGGGTAACCCTGCGATGGACTGGCATCCCATCCAGGTGAGAGGAGAAATACTCCTAGTCCGCTTCATGCTACAGAAACCGGAGATAAGCGCCGGCCTGATAGGCCTTCTAGGCTCGTAAGCAGACTTTACCTTACATACATACATACTTTATTTATCATGTAGGTCAATAAATAGCAGCTAAAAAGCTGATGTGGACCTACGAACTAAAGTGTATCTACAAAATTTAAACAAATAACGTTAACAAACTTATGAATTATTCACAATGAATAAGAAAGAACACTGTACACAATACCCAGTAAGACAGTCAACAGTTAATTGACTATAGTGTTAAAAATAAATAAAATAATGAAAATAACATCAATATATGTAATTTCAATGTCTTTGTTTATTCCCTGCATGCCCTTAAATGTTCATTTATTTTATCTAAAATGTCAGATTTTGCTTTAAGAGCAGATTTAAAAGATGAGAGAATGAGAGAAAGAAGATCGAAGGAAGTCACTTTTAGGGCGTTGCACGTATAGTTTCAGGCTGTCCCTGAGATTTCTCAACCGGGAGTGTTTAGTAAATAGAGAGTTCATCCCAGCCGGAGCTCTATTGTAAAATGCCTGATAAGATGAGGTTGCTGTGATGGCATTTGCAAGAATTTGACTTTCTCTCCGTTAGCGGTACCGGTAATTCGGAAAAATAAATATACCATTTACTTACTGATCATTTAATTCTCGGCGTCAACATTTTACGTACCGGAATACTTGGTTTGACGCCAGACATCTTGATATCAAAAACACTTTTATCTCTCTCAATACCCGCATACACGGTTTTTCCACTTAAAACTTCAATGAGGCACAAGCCTAGAGAAAAAAGTAATATATACTTTTAAGAAAGCCTCTGCAAAGAATAAATTGTTTCTGGAAAGTGAATGGCATCTTATGGAGAGAACTACACGGTCCACGAACATCGGAAATAGACCAGTTCACGCTGTTGACTGCATCATGGGTTATCAAGACAACATGGCGGGAAATTCAAAGCAAAATAAACTTTACATGACGCAACTTTATAGACTTTCGCGTTCCTAAACGAAGTATTTAAATAAGTTCAAGTTCACGACTGAGATGACTGGACTTGGTAGCTATTCTTGGCAATTCCTTTTTTGTGTCCATCCATTCTCTGTAATTTTGTGTCTTTGGAATTACAGAAATGTGTCGTAGAAACTTTCTTTAACAAAACAATTTCTTCAATAGCCATTCGCTCCAACTTTATTCTGCGGTACCTTTGAGCACATATCTTCTGTTTTGGAAAATAAAAATACCCAAATTGCGTATCATGAATACTTCTCATCGTTTTGAACTTCCTTACAAACCTTTGAATTTCTCTTCATCTAGCCCTGATTACCCATGATGCACTCAAGAGCGTGAACTCATCTATTTCGATATGTTAAAATTCAGTCCTAAACAAAAGGCATATCATCTCGACGCTCTGGAGAATAAACTCACAGAAATCCTTTTATTTATTCCCCAGAGCCTCGAGATGATGCGTTTTGTTTAGGACTGAATTTTAATGTAAATGTAAATGTGCGCTTAGTTGACCACTCCCTACAAGGGCTTTTCAGGATCAACCGGTTCAACGGGATCGGACCGAATGCATGTGAAGGCGCCCATGGCTGCCGCCATACGATCCATGTGTGATTTCGGAGCACCGCAAACCCAGCCAGATGTAATTGACCGGGAGTCGATTTTGAGGAGGGAGAAAAACCGGAGCACCCGGAGAAAAACCCTCGGAGTCAGGTTGAGATCGACTGAAACTCAGCCCACATACGACCCGAGGCCAGAGTTGAACCTGGGTCTCAGAGATGGGAGGCACAGTTGATGACCACTAAACCACTCTGACTCCCCAATTAGTAACTGACATTTATGCCCTCCCTATTAGTGCCCCAGCGCCACAACACTTGACGCTAAATAAAACAGTTAATATTATACACAATGTATGGTCCCAGGGAAACAGTTAGTTTTGTTTTCCCGAGGGTCCTGATGTTTCACGAGACGAAGTCGAGGGAAAACAAAACTAACTAGTCTCCCGCGGGACCAGGCATTAAGTTCTTTGTGATATATTTAGACTTTTCCTTCAACAATCGCAGCAAAACATCCGGTGCGGGCAACAACTGCGGAATTGTATCCCGACCGGGATAATTTTGAATTTGATCAGGGGCACGTGAGCAAGAATCAACCAATCACAGTGCTCGTTTTTTCGAGTGAAAGTCTAGGTATATAACAACATGAGTTGATTTCAATGTATAGTGCTTAAGGCTTAGTCCAGCAGAACCATCCGATAATGGAGTATGAGTTCTCGTCCCCGAGCCCGGAGGCCAGAATGCATTATTATTTGGAAACTGACAACTATATGAGTCATCTGAATGCCTCGTAAGGTAACAAGCGCTTTTGTCCCTCACCCTCCCCCTGCCCTAACCACTCCTCCCTCACACACACACCAGTTAAATCCTGTTTAAGCCTGATTTTTTCAGGCTAGCTTTCCTTTCGCTACTGCTTAACTGACATTTATGCCTGCTGTAATAAAAAATCTCAACAAGTTGCAAATATTTGTTAGCCCACCAAAGCTGTGGACATCCGCTTTCTTCGAGTAGTGACCTCCAGTGCTGATTACTTCTGGCGCCATGTAGCGGTAGGAGCCAATTGCAGTTTTAGTGTGCCCTGTGCCCTCAGTGGCTCGCGCAAGTCCAAAATCACCAAGTTTTAAGACTTTGTGATCCTCTGATAGCTACAAAACAATTTCAGACCTTAAGGTCACATCAGAATTTGAAGTGGAGGTTAAAAGGTAAGGGGCATGGGCTCTCAGGTTGGGTAAAACGCATTAGTTCACGGTCTTTGTGGCCCATTCCTCTAGAGCCTGAGAAAGATGCTGCAACAGATACAGTTCTTTCTCAACTGTATACGTGATGGGACATTTGATTGGGTTTCCCCAGCAGGATCTTGTGTGAGATTGTGTTTATATACTTTCATTTTAAAGGGTCTGCTGATGGGGTAATTGCCCTCTTTAACAACCCACGTGCACTGGGGAGTTTGAGCAAGGACAGCGGCAATGTCAAAGAAAACGTCACTCCAAAAAGAAAACTTATCGCTAACGTAAGTATTGTCGCACGTTCAGCACGACTATTTTCCTTTTTTAACCAATAATATTGTTACTTTGTGACATTCTCGTTCCCGTAGCCGTCGTCGTTGCTAACGGAGCGTAAAGCATGCGACGCTTTTTAGGGGCGCCCAACGGAGGTGTTCGCAAAACAGGTGTTCCGCAGGGGGGTGTATCTGCTTGGTAGAAAAAGAAGTACTGGGAAATTGCTGGGGAAAAGATTGTTGTTGTGCTGGCAAATTGTTTTCAATCTGCTGGCGGATGCGTCTCCCCTGGAAGAAAGTTATTTTTTTGAAGTTAATGTACCCCATTTTCCATCCCCACTGAAGGGTAAATCCAAGAGCTTTTGCCACGCTCATTTTGGCGCAGGGTGCATTAAATTGTTGTTTTTATGCTTGCTGGCTGGAAAACACCCGGCCCTGCTGGCAAACGGAATTTCCTTTCTGCTGGGAGTGCAGAACAGATAAAAATTTCCCCGTAGATGGAGAAATTGTTCCAAATAGGCGAATTTTTGGCTCATTTTATGGCCATGATATATTTTGATAAATTTTTGAAAAAAATAGCTCGTTGGGTGCCCCTGGTTTTTGAGACGCGAACGGCAAACACGTTTCTCCAATAGAGGGTGCTTAGTTACCACGTGGGAGACACTGCTGTCCTGGCTTACGAAATGTTCTCTTCCGGTTGCCATCCCCGATTTAAAAACTCCGCGTGATGAAGCTACCTTTTAAAAATCTAACTCCCTTTGAAGGCAAAAGAGGAAATTGGCAAAAAGTAACTTCACTGACGTTTACTGGCGCGTAATGATAAAAATTGTTCATATAAAGGTACTCACAAAGATGTTCTCAGGTTTTACGTCTCTGTGCATAATATCGAGGGAATGAAGGTGATCGATGGCCGAGCCAATATCCTCAATAAATCTGACGGTGAAGATCTTTCCTTGTCCACCGTGCTCCTTTAGGTAATCCTTCAGATTTCCTCCAGCCATAAACTCCATCACAATTGAAAGTTCATTCTTCTTGGAAATGTAGATCGAGATCACCTCCACAATTCTGGGATGGTTTGCTTGTCTAGAATGACAGGCCAAAACAGTTTAATCTTTTTCTGGATACGGAATTCACGGCAAGGATTTCATGCTTAAGACTGTTACTCTTGGGAAAACAACTTTTTATCGAGCAGCTTACCTCGTAATTTTGCCTCAAAACCGCAAGGTGCACGAACAATTGCCTGGTGTAGCATACACTACAACCGATTTTCGGGTTATTTGCGTGGTGCTGCAATCACTGCGGGGAGTGAAAATCTGCTTTATTTTACACAACGCTGTGAGGAATATTTCAAAAGTTGCATTGTTTCGTTACTATCTATCGGTGTCGCCAAGGATTTGTGGCACTTGACTCGGTAAAAACTTTGGTGCTAACGAAATTTCGCTACACCTTCAGTTGAGGAACTGTTGCAAGAGAAACTGCCTAGTATACCATTTCTAGATGTTTGAGGGGAAAGATTCTCAGTTGAAGAAGCTCTTTTGAGTTGTAAAAATAGTATGTCTGCATATTTTTTTAAATTTTACATTTGCTAATATTTAACTCAAAACAGTCGCCTCCCATGTAGCTACTAAACTCTTTTCAAAAGCACCTTGCACGCAGAGTAAGTAGGTAAAATGGTTCCTTAAAATAACTGGAAGGAAATGAATAAGATTTCAATCTTTAATGTTATATAGAGGAGAAACTGAACGAACTTTAGCATTTCGACTTCTCTCTCGAAGTTCTCAATGTGCTTGCTGTCAGCTTCTTTATCTTTCAAAATTTTAACAGCTACTGGCCGGCCGCCCTTCTTTGCCTGATATACGTAACCGAAACTTCCTTCACCAACTCGCTCAAAGTAGCCGGCATCTAACTCGCTTCGGAACTTGTGACTGATACGAGTCAACTGCTCAAGTCCTATCATGTCTTTTTTCTGTTACAACAAAAGCAACGGTAGGCCCGTTTCAAACGTCGAACTTTACACGTGCCGAATCTAATGAAAATGAACGAAAACAATAGATTTGTCTCATTTGCTTTAGATTCGGCACATGAAAAGTTCGACGTTTGAAACGGGCCTAAGAGAGATAAGAAATTATATTTAAAGTTTCAGCGCCTCTGATGAGTGATTAGAGGGCTTGCTCATGCTTAATGCAAAATCATGGATCGTGCAAGGAACACAATACCGCAACATTTTTTTCCCCGCAAAACTCTTGCAGAAGCCGTCCTAAAAATACATAATACTGAAATCTGATGGGCCGCATTTCGTCACAGGTCGAGACTTCGATCTGGATTAGGAACTTTTGATAAGACTAAATAAATAATAATGAACTTTCTTTAAGTGTCAAGTGTATTTAGCGCTGGGTTACTAATTGGTTTTTAGGAGCGGGGGGGGAGGGGGGGGGGGGGGGGGGGAAGGGACCGGAGTACCCGGGAAAAAAAACTTCTCGGAGCAGAGTAGAGAACAAACAAATTCAACCAACATCTGACGCCACGTCTGGGAATCGAACCCAGGCCACATTGGTGGGAGGCGAGTTTTCTTACCACTGCGCCCATCTCACTAAGGCTTGAATACTTAGTTGGGAGTTAAGAACATCACAGCGGACGCAAGCGTCATGTGGATCCATATACTAAGTGTCTTTTTGACAAAATATAACCGCATGCAAGCATACTTTTCATCAGCTTTTTGAAAGTCAGGACAAATAACAGTGCAAATTAAAGAGGTTGAGTATCATACTACGAAAATATAAGCACTCACATCTATGGCATCTATACCATATCTGGATTTGAGCTCGTGATTTTCTTTCATTATAGCAGTAGCGAGTTTCAGTATGGAATCTTCGTTACTCCAAGCAACCAAACGGCTTTTTTCATAAACTTTCCTCTTGTTGGCGACTTCGTCTCCATTTACATTCACCAGGTGAGAAGCGATGTTTCTCTCGTCTGGAGATGAAGCTTGATCCGCATAACAAATAGCTTCGTCAGTTCCACCTGGTATGAAGAAATGTATCTCAAATATCGACCATAGATTCGAATCTAGTTATTCTGTTTTGTTACGCTGGTCCTTGCTTACACAGTTACGTTCAGGACAACGACTTGTCACCCTTTCGAGGCCATTGTTGTTTGAAAGGTTAAATGATCTCTTATTTGTTCTTTGAACGAGGCCAATGTAAGTGATCTCAGTTACAAACACTGACAAGTTTTTTTGTTTGTTTGCGTTTTTCACTTGCGCATGCGTAAATGCCCCAATACTCCAATGATATGTAAAATTACTTCTAACATATTATCGTAAAACCATTAAGATTATTGTCACCATCAAAAACCTTTATCAAGCTACAACGGAAAGAAAGATTTAAGTTCACTTTTTAATGATATGAGTCGGCAGCTTCATTAATATTAGCCAAAGGTTATGACATCAACCTGTCAAAATTCTAACAAGATTGTGACTCGTTGTGTTATATTGTTGAGATACCTGAGAGGCCTACGATGGGTTGCCAGGACCACTGATGCCCTAATGCCGGAAAGACACCAACAATCGGTAACAAAAGATAAAGAGCATTCTTACCCTTAAGACGAATTAATGCAAATGTCTCCCTCTGGATCTCTTTTAGCTTTTCAAGGTTGTACTTTTCTGAGTCGACAATACGGATTTCCAAAGAGCTGTTTCTTCGCATGAAAGAATTGGCAAGCAAGGCAACCTTGGCATACTTGCTTATTGAAATCTTGCATTTCAGTAAGATTTTCTTCTTTTCATTTTCTGATAGAGTAGGCGACGCATCCACTTCCTTCCACTTCTGAATTTCTCTCTTCACACCATGATAATGGAACAAGGTTGTAACTTTTGTCTCCGAGTCGGGACTTGTTATTAGCTTCAAAAGTGGAATATAAAATGTAGGGATAATATTTGTACAAAATGAGGTTTTGCAAATGGCCGGCAACATTTTGTTTATGGCGTGTTTCTACGAAACTAAGGTGTAATTCTGTCCAAGGTTGAGATAACATTTTTTTAAAGCTATACAATACAAGTACTCAGTTAGAGATTTGAGAAACGTTTTGGCCTTTTTCCACTTCGATATCCAAAATCCACAACGTAAAATCAGAAAAAAAAAACAATTAAACGAAAGACTAAATAGTTTTGTATTGGAATCAGATTGAATTCTTGGAATTTGTACGCATGCGAATTTTTTTGTCTTTCGCTGGTGCCTGTAATGTAAATGAGGTAAGAACACTAATATTTACCGGTACCAAGAGAGAGCCCTATTTCGATGAAAATTCTTTGAAATAAATTTATAATTCGGTATCATACTGCGTGGCTATTTCAAGGACGACCGCGTGATCTTGATGGGCCGTTTGTGTGAAAGTGGACCAAGAGGTCATGGGAACAAAGGTTAGCAGTCAGCAGTTAGCAATCTACAAAAAATTTGAAATAATTAGCACAATCGCCTTGGTTAAGATGCTTTTTAGAGTGAAACAAAAAACACCAATATGGGGGGCTATGCAAAAAGGCCCATGCATTATTCCCTTTCAACTGGAGCCTATAACCATCAACGTACAAGCTTCCATACTGGGTCCAAGTCGAGGCAATTTTAAATTGAATACAAAAATTTGGTTTTATCAACGGAGTTGATAATGTAAATTGGCCACCGTACAGAGATTCTAAAAGCTGACGTTTCGAGCGTTAGCCCTTCGTCAGAGCGAAATTGAGTTTGGCATCACACGAGTGGCCATTCTCAATCTCACTGGTAGTAATTGAAAGATCCGGTTTCACGGGAAAATCGATCTAAAAATAACTCGGTCTCTATGTTTGGTCAATGTCGATTCCGTGCCACAAATATATCAAAGTTGTACGCAACTCGTTACGTGCTCCTGCTTGCCATTTAAGTTTTAAAATATCCGTGCATATATTGATCCACTGGGGACAGTTTGTTCCTCTCTCTGGCTTGAAAAGAACACCAGACTGCCGATTCTTCCACCTCACAGCAGTGACGACCAGCTGTTTTGCCATGGGCTCGTCACATTTCTATTTTATATAATTCTTTGCTAGGGTCTGGGAGTGGAAGTGAGGATGAAGGCTTCCGGTGGCAAGTTATTTCTGACGTGTGCACAATATTGAAATGCATGAATCGAAAGGTCTATCAATATGGACGTCATTTATCCTGTATCCACTCTACATCCGTTCACCACTACTTGTTGTTATGACAGACAACTTCTCTGCCCAGGCAAAATGAATATTACGAGACTCCACGAACACAAGCACAGGGAGCGGTCCTTAAGATACAAAAATATGGTTTACCTTAAGAAGATGGTCACGTCTTCCCTTCATTGCATCTAGAGTTTTTTGCACTTTCTCCTCTGAGTAAATACCTGTGGAGATTTATCGAGACATGCTTTTATTTTTGTTGGATATACCATTTAACCAGGTGGTATTTATTAAGTATGGGTTACCGAAGTTAGCGATGTTTTCCTAAATTGGATTTGTTTGGTGTGGTGTTTGCCTTTGGTTAACTTTGTTTAGTAACCGCGTTTTTATTAAGCTTGAGTTGTGATTCCTCTACAGATACTTGCAACAACTATCTCAAACGACTAAGGATTTTGTATGCAAAATATGGGTCAGAAAACTTGGATTAGCTTTCCACATCAATGTCATAAATTTAAGGTATCCATTTTTTCCCCTTGAGCTTTTACTGCTTTGATCTCAATTAAAGGTCTCATTGATTATAACAAAAATCACCATGATGTCAAAGAAAAACATCCTATTTTCCACTTTAGTATCTTAACGATACATAGAAAAAGATGCTTGAAATGTGCTTACTGAAAGAGTCAGTTAGGAACATGTCTTTGATGGCATCGCGAGAGATAAGTTCAAAATACTCGTCTGGTGACAAAGCATTCGTAACAGTGGTGGTATGAATGATTATCTCTGATGCATTTTGCTCTAATGCAAGCTGCTGCTGAAGATATTGGTCTCGCTGAATTCTAAGGTAAGACCTCAAATAGACCTTGAAAGATAAAAGATAGGAAAATCTCTTTGTTATAAAGTAAATTCCGCTGAGCGCATTGCCCGCATTGCCACTCAGTCAGTCAGCCTGCGCATATTGCCACTACATAAATTTCCACAGGCCCATAAACCTGGAGAAAACGTGTTCCTTGACTAAGAGTACTGTAGTGTAATTTAGCTATTAATTATATATATATATAAATGTGATTATCATATATAGAACGCCTCTTGCAATTACAAGACAAATGACTTGGCATGAGTGAGCTTGGTTTTAGTCAATACTCGCGCAATAATGGACAAAATGAGTGAAAATATCAGAGAGTGAACCTGCTGTTCACTCCTTCGAAACGCCTTTCTTTTTCTTGCAAGATAGAGTTAGGATGAAATGGCAAGGGATGTTGAAGTAGGAATACGTCTATAAAGTTTTTTCCACGTGCACCTTTGATCAAGGGTAGGAGAGTTCGCGCCTTACGAACAGCCCATAAATCGATATTTAGAGTATCTTTCCAGATTTCAATCAGAGAGCTAATGGCGCAAACGAACCCATTGCACCTGTGGCCGGAACGGAAAATACCCTTTCGCTGATCACATGGCTTTTTTGGACAGCTTTCTGCAGTACTTTTGATTTGGTGACAAAGTAGCAAGGGTTTTAAGCCAGTCATGCACATGGCGTGAAATTCGGACGATGAAATAATATTTCAGGCTTAAAAATAACTTCTCCTGAGTGTCTGAAAGGTGGGCATCAACAAGAAATCAATACCTCTCCTGGCTTTATTTCGTCTTGAATAGTCCCCGTGCTCAACAACTGAACGAATTCCCATGGTCTTGCAGTAACCTTGAGTGTGAGAAGACTTCCATTCTCCTCTAAACCGGACGTTTCACAGGTCAAGAAATTGTAATGCGTCATCTGTTGATTATGTAAAATATGAGAGAAAAGTGAGGGCTCAAAAATCATACTGTAACGCACACAAATAGAAAAGTTTAACAGGAGATGGCAATGGGGTAATAATATTTCCCAAAGTAGAGGTTGAAGATAATCGGTAATTATCCTAAACGTACCTCTGAGAAACTCATTTTTATCCTCAATTATAATTTTCGTGGAGGATACACTTTGTTTTTCCTACAGCTGCCTGTTTTCCTTTGTCGTCAAACAATTTGCCGAAGCAAAAAACACCAAAGGCAACGTGAGAGGGACATAGTCGAATCTATATTTAGCGGCTCTCTGTTGACGGTCGCCCATGCATTTAAACCCTTTTAAGCTCCCGATTTCGCTTCCAAAATTTACTTTCAATTTGACCTCTATAAACGGTAACCCTACTTAACATGTGACCTGAGCACTTCGTCAACCGGAGAACACGACGGTCTAATTTCTCTTTGATGCTCCACCAAAACCACGAGAGATTGAAACATGAAAGACGCATTAGAAGGCTAAGGCCCTGGAAAAGGCCTTTGCCTCCTTAAAAAGGACTTGCTCAACCAGTGGTCTAGGGACATGACTGTAGTGTTCTACAAGGGCTCATACCCCAAGTAAAAGAAGGGTGTTACTAAACACGGGAA
>NC_090885.1:4340300-4342800 GCF_036669925.1 Montipora capricornis
AGCCATAAACGACACTTAACGGGAGAGTTGAGAAATCTTGTTGGTAGGCGTTCTCCTCGAAGTTCTTCATATTACGAATAAACTTGTATCGGGGTAAGTACTTCTTCACCCGCACATTAACAGTGGCATAGACTGCATCATGGTCACTTATGGACGAACATGGTAGAACATCAGTGTGACTGATTTTTTGTGGATCATTGGAGATCAGATGATCTATAAGGGTCCTTGATGTTGGTGTGACTCTGGTCGGTTTAGAAACGTGCTGAGTGAGGTTGAAGGACTGCAAAATGCCAGTATATCGCGAAACAAGTGAATCAGAAACATTGAACATATTGATATTCATATCTCCTGTCATAACAAACATGCCTTCCCAGGTTGGTACAATGTTGGAGAGAAGGTCCTCAAACTTCTCAATCCAGTCGTTGCAGTTTAGGATTCTAGTGGACCCTATATAACACACCAAGTAGGAGTTTGCTGTTTTTGTTTTTACCAGGAATTTCAAGCCAGTAAGTTTCAATATCTTTGCGGCGCTAAAACACAATTGAGTCTTTGATATAGGCGCCAACACCACCGCCCTTACACACATTACGATTATTGTAGCACATCTGATATCCAGGTACAGAGACATGTTGCAACAGAAGTGGGTTGTCTTTAAGCCAGGTCTCACTAAGTGTAATAATATCGAAGTTATAAGAATTTATTAAAACTGTGAATTCCGCAAAGGTGGATGTCATGGACTGTGTATTAAGATGCATAATTGACAAGTGGCTGTTGTTGGCCGTAAGAGCACTCTGATGGCAATCCAGCAAGTTGTCGATTGAGGTTTCAGTTGCTTGGTGATCTAAGCAATCTGATCTTTGCGCTCCGTGGAGGTGTGGGATAGGCAAAAACACATGCAATTCGCTTAGGGAATCACGTGACACAAGAGCTGACCGAAACAACCGAAAATCTAGCGGGGCTAACTAAAACACCAAATTTTGGCATTTTCAGGTTCATTCCGGTATATTTCGCTTTATTTGCATGAGTGTCATTCCGGCTCGCTGCGGTATATTCGGGTACCATTCTTGTTCATTTCGTTTCATTCCGGTGTCATTCCGCTTCATTCCGGCATCTTCCGATTTATTCCGGTATATTCCGTTCCGTTCAATTCCGTTCCAGTATTTAGTAACGCCCAGTAAGATAATTTTTGTATCATCTACACATGCAATGGCCATGCACATGTTGATTCGAACAAAGTTTAGTTGAATTTAATATGCTCTATCGTGTTTCTACAACGGCCACAAACGGGTATTATATTAATTAAAAGCTTTGGATTTGTGTGTCAAAATTGTTGGGGTTTAAACCCTTACTTTCACTTCTCCGCATGTATGATACATCATTCTCATAGAATCAATTTAATCTTTTGTCTCAATAAGAAATGAATTTAAGATCAAGCAGCCACTTGAATTGGCCACTTTCTGAGGATGACCACGCAATTAATAAAAGTTTCCTTGTATTACCTTTGCACCCACTGCAAACTTCTGCATGAAACTCTTGTATTCAGGACGGTTTGCGTCACAGCCAAGAAACAAAACCGATCTCTCGTTGAATATTCTCCGCATAAATTCCACCTCAGCATTCTCGAGGGTGTTGCAAAAGTCTTCAAAGTATCTTTTACTGTTTCGCTAAAAGTGGCAGAACCACAAATCGATAAAAATCGAAAAAAAAAAAAGCTTTAATCTGCATAGCAACACATTCTTCCTTATCTACTTCATGTCATGTTCTTGCTTACCTCAGGGATCTCAGTGACTCTAAGCAAGTGAAATATATTTTAAAACATGCTGATATTGGTGCTTTGGAAGAGTTTCCTGAAAATACAAGAAAAAGCCGAACTGCAGAACGTATGTAGTTTTAACGTACCAGTGTTCGCGATGTACAGCCGCTGTCTCCAAAACACTTGATGATCAAATCACGGTGAAGGTTGGGCCAGCAACAAGATATGCACGATATCTGAAAGAGAGATCGCGCGGAATTTTTCTTAAGAGAGAACAATACAATATATACATGGATAACGTTATGATACGAAGAAATGCTGATATATTTTGCAACGAGTAATAACAGCCAGACAGCTTTCGAGCACAGCTTCACTGCTGCTAATTTGCACTTTTGTCCTTACAAGGACAAAGAGTCAATAAATCAAATCAAGGAGAGCCAATAAATAAATCAATTTCATTCAAGGAGAAAGCTAGTTTAAGTCAATAACAAGCCGTAAAAAAGAACAGGGATAAAATTTCCAGATATGAACTTTGTGAAGTGTAAAATATTTTAAAATTGCATGTAAATATCTTCTTCGAACACATGTGATACAAACAGGAGTTACAATAATTGTTTTTATACATTGGTGTCACCAGCTCGATTTTGATTGGCTATAAGCACGCAGATAATTCTTGCTTGCTCCGTTCCTCTTACGTCATACCTACAGGCAATAGATTTTATATATGTAGAATTGACATCTTACCTA
>NC_090885.1:4347800-4357800 GCF_036669925.1 Montipora capricornis
AAGAGACTAAACCTGACACGAGTTCACCAACAAATGGCACGAGGGTTCCGTGGGCAATTTTCTGCCGAATAGCTTCCAGCTGTGTGGACAGTTTTGAGCGGACGTCGGTAGTTGAGCCCATAACAAAACATGAATGTAAGGAACTGTTGAGGATAGAAATAAATAAAATCAAAAGGTCAAAAGTGTAAAATGCACTTGGTATCCCTTTTCGGTAACGCTAAAACCGGCAAGCGAATTTAATAAACCAATTGGGACTAACTTGCCTCGAATGAATGCTCCTTGTCGCGTTACTGAATTCACGCATTCGAGGAAAGTCAAATATTTGAACTTCTGTATTATTTTTTCTCTCTTCACGAATCTTGCAAACGCCGTGTTAATGTCTAAAAGCTCTGACTGTAACCGGCTTCAGTTGCCTTATTTTAAAAGAGATCATACTTGACCGAAACACACCACCCAGTCGGTATCTATCGTATCAGTTTCCGCACTTAATGTTCAGGTGCGAAGCCACAAAACTTTAATTTCCTAACAGCCAAATAAATTTTAAAAAGTTGTAACGACTGAAAATAAGACAACGCACGGTTGGTTTGCAAACACGTAGCCTTTCAAAATTGAAATTTTCCCATAAATCTTGATAAATCAGGCCAAAGCAAGTTATAAAATAGACTCATACATATCTTGCATACCTTCTGGTTTATAATTCGTCAGTGCACGAACAACTGTGCAAATGTTGTCAATGTCCTTTCGTTTTTTCTCTGGTAACTTTAAATAAAGCCTGAAGATGCGAAACGGAAATTGCAGCTTTAGGGGAATTCGATGACAAATTTGTGAAAGGGGGTTTCCCTTCTTCTAAGAAAAATATTAGTGACAAGTTTGGTCCGACCTTTTTTAATAAAGGGAAAAAAAGGCATTTAGTTCCAAGAAATTCAAGGCAGGATCTCATACGAGATACAGTAGACCTTCAAATCTTTCAATTTACAGTTGTAGGGTTATTATCTTACTTCTTTGTTCATAAATCCGCGGCTTTTCACTGGCTTGGCTATAATTCACGAGAAAAAACTGACAGGCGATCTACAGGGTGTGCGGAAAACGACTCGGAAGACCCCCAGAAAAAATAACATACCAAACAGCAAATAACAAAACACATCATTCATGTTATTTAAAAAGGACGATAAGCTATGTTTTGTAGATTACGGTACGGTCTTCGTTTTCCACTCACCCAGGCCGGTATGTGGAAAATGTATGAAGACCAAAAACGAAGACCCCCCACAAAAATATAAAATGCCGAACGGAGAATCAGGCGAATTACAAGGTCTTAATTCGTTTTCCACACACTCAGGCTGTTATATGGAAAACGAAGACCAAAAACGAAGACCCTGCAGTAATTTTCCTGAAATGACTCGTCGGCCACCGAAACCACTAGGGATGTTGTGTTTGGCTACTCTCCGTTCGGCATTTTATATTTGTGAGGGGTCTTCGTTTTCCACATACCGGCCTGAATGTGTGGAAAACGGAGACCCTACCGTAATTCACAAGAAATAGCTCATTGATCGTTTTAAATAACATGAATGATGTGTTTTGATAGTTGCTGTTTGGTATGTTTTTTTTTTCTGGGAGTCTTCATTTTCCGGTTTTCCGCACACCCCAGCGATCTATCACAAAACTAAGACTTAAGTGCAATCTTCGAAGTGACCAGCACCATCTAGAACACATGATATTATTGCAGAAGTCGCTAAGCATGCAATATTGAATTATACAGCGATCGTTGTAGCTGCGATCGCTACGATCTCTGGAGAGTGGTTTCATATGAACGTTGAACGTTTTCTCCGGCGATCGCAATGATCGTAGCTATACTGAATGCTATTCGAAAGCTATCCTCATGGAAAGTCGTAACTTCTACGCTCAGCCCCAAAGCGTTATCTTTACCATAAACTTACCAAAACCTCCCCAAAACTGAACTGCAGGATATAACGAATACTCGACAAAATGTTAAAAAGTGAAACTGAAATGGCAAAATGGGAAATTTACTCTGTATGCAAGGTATCTTCCGGCTGACCTTTCTTTCTAATTGTTGTTTCTTCCTGTTTCGGAAAACGAAGAATATAATTGACAACACTATTATTCATTTTTTTGGCCAAATGAAAGTCCAAATTACAATATACTATTTCTTATGCTTGCAAAATAACTGAACGCTAT
The DNA here is from genome assembly GCF_036669925.1 of Montipora capricornis. Classification (NCBI taxonomy): domain Eukaryota; kingdom Metazoa; phylum Cnidaria; class Anthozoa; order Scleractinia; family Acroporidae; genus Montipora; species Montipora capricornis. The sequence goes on from NC_090885.1 coordinate 4,349,994, forward strand.
TTCTCCTTCCTTTGCACTTCTTTTGACAAACATGCAAATGCACAAGAAGAGCTGTCACGCAACATTTTTCGACGCAATGAAGCTGAAGGATCATTTTCCTAGTAAAGGCGAAAATTGAACTCTATTCATTATGCAAACATTTTCTAACAAGGTCAAAGTTAGGAAAATGCTTTAATTAATAACATTATCCACCTTTTGAACAACTGGGGCCATAATTGAACTAATTCCTAGGCTTCGATTAACCGCCCCCTGACTAGCCGAGGCTAGTTGAAAGGACAACGTGTCCTGCTGGTCTGCGGGAATGACAAACTAGTTGCATTGGAACTAGTTTATCATCCTTCCCACGGGAACATTACCCCGTTAACATCAATTGTCGCATTGTTGTTAACTGCTTTCACGGGCTATGTTACGGGGAAACTCCATCATTTAGTTTGAAATTGCGACTCCATTTGCTCGTGGCCCGCCATTTTTGCTCGGTCAAAACCGCCCGAAATCAGTCATGTCCCAAGGGACCCAGCTCTTCCTCACTCAAAAGAGAACACCATTCGAGTGCATAATTAATCAATACAACTCTAACTTATTCTGATTTTATTTATAAGTAATCATGCCACATCCTTTTCTTCTGAATTGTAAGTTCTTGACAATATTGCCGCTCAACTCCGTCTTTCCTTTGCCTGCATTTTGTCTTAAGTGACACTGAATCATTCATGTAATTCTGGACCCAATTTCTCGTTATTGATTGGCCCTCCAAGGATGATAAGATATATTGTCTTTGTTCCCCTGTTCCCCAGCTCAAATGATTAGCCGTGTTCCTTGTTTCCCAAAACCCCTTGGCTGAAGAACTCACTGATTCGCATTTTATAGGGCCCCTCATTGATCAGTTGAGAATGTAGGATATTTGATAACCTATTTCGTTGAAATCCACTCCCGTCAACTTTCGTTGGGAAAAAATCAGCAGCAACCAATGATAGCTATAGTTTTATCCTGGAAGCAAAAAAGCTTCCCTCGTGGCTTTCAACTGAATCACCTTGTACGAAAACAAGTTTTCTTGCCTTGAAGTGGCAAATACAGTGTTGGAGACACATCCAAACTCGAGATTTTCTTTTACAGCTGGATTCGATTTAACAACAAACACTGATTATGTCCTCTCCTTACAAATGGTATTGTTATGAAAAGGAAAACAAACAAGATGAGTGATAATATTTCTGTCCAATAGTGCGAGTTGGGCTGTCCCCAAGATGCGTGCAAATGTCTGAAAAAGTTGCTCCAAATTTTCCATAAAGTTTCTCAAGAGTTGCTCCAACATTTTTATGTTGGTTTTCATATCGTGATGTACTACAAGAAGTGGCCATATGTCTGCTCTGCGATTCGTATCACAAAGCATTTTTAAGCATGTTATGGAACGGTTTTGTCGCCTTGGTGTCAAGTTGCTTTTGCCATTTTAGTTTAGCATGAGCGAGACCTCCGCTGTTTCTTCCAACTCGAGCTGACCGCTGGACAAGCTGAATCGCTTTTAAATATCTACAGGCAAACCAATGGCCAACTGCACGATATGAAAGTTACACAATTGTACAGCACGCGACGAAAAAGCACGGAAACAAAGATCGTTTAATTGAAGCTTCAAAATTTTTCACTTTGAGAAACTGTCGTAATATAAGTGAATTTGTCCGATAGAAAAGAAGTTGCTCCAAATTGGAAACATTGGACGTTTAACAAAGATGCCGAGTATCTGATGGACAGCCGAACAAGCTAGCATATTAAAACTACGCCCCATAGTGGCTGTAATGCAGACATCGTGTCCTTGTTTTGTTTTGTTTGTTTTGCGAGACTTCTGGTTTGTCTCTTCTACTGGGCAAACCTGCCCAGAGGGAAGGAGCACGAACAGGACTCGAGGTCCTATGCGAGGTGCTCCACCCTACCCTATCCAGACCAGAGAGACCAGACCACAACACCGGGAACTACATGCCCTGCTCTTTACGACACGTGTGCGGGTTCTTTTACGTCCCACAGGATTATGAACATTGAAGGGTTGTGAGACGGGACCTCCGGCTTATCGTCCTTATCCGAGAAGACTAGAAAGTCTAACCATTTGCAGATGTAATTACAAAGGCAGCACTTTCTCCTCATTTATTTAAAGATCCTGAGTGTTGATCCGGCCGGGGTTCGAACCCGTGACCTCCCGCATGACAGCCCGATGCTCAACCAACTGAGCCACCGGTGCGCGGTTAGAGGCCTAGCGCGGAAGTAGGCCTAGAAACAAATATCAAGCAAAACCATCAGGCTAAATTAAACTAAACTTAATAAGTTTAAGGAAATTTTTGATTTTTCTGGCTCTAAATACAAAGCTCTCGAGTCCTAAAGATCCCAAAGAGTGAGATGCTTTCTGGAGATTGCGCCAAAGGTGCAAGTGTGTTGTGTTTCTTGTGCCGGAGGTGCCATAAAATTCTAGGGGGTCAGGGGGCATGCTCCCCCGGAGAATTTTTGAAACTTGCACCTCTCAAATCACTGGAATTTCACCGTCGTGTCAACCATTTTGGTATTTTCATGCTGCTTGCTAAGAGAGCCCATGTTATTATGGTCAGGTTGAGCTAACATATCGGCCTTTACTTCATATATTAACGGGTGAAAGTGAGATTGCATCGAAACTGGCGAGAGACTTGAGAGCTCTGTAAATATCTTGAAAATGTTCTAAATATCTCAAAAATGAGTTTATTTCCTTTTTTTGAAAAGTCTCAAAAATAACTCCATTAAAAGTGTTCTTTATTGACATCGTCAATGTTGTACATCACTAGCATGCCGGTAGATCAAAGCAAAAACGGTTTAGGCAAATTGTGGTCAAGCAGTCTCTGGCTGGCTTAATGCTAATGAAATTTTCTAGCCTTCTATAACTTTACACATCCATACCAACACAATAGTTGTCGGCATACAATGTACTCGCAGCATTAGTTCTGCCTCTACAAATGCGAGCTGTCCCTCCAGGTTCCCAAGCCTCCCTCGGTCATTCGACCGCTCGACTGATTACGAAGGGACTGCTCGCAGTCTAGAGAAACCGCTAAACTGTTGATAATTGACATAAATAACGATTGAAAACCTTTCAAGACTACTTTAGAAAAAAATCCTAAATATTTGCAAATAACATGAAATTTTCTAAATATCTCAAAAGACCAAATATTTATGAAAATACCACGATACCTAACGAAGCGCGCTGGCACTCGGAACGAGAGTTCGATGGCTCAGAGACACGAAACAAACGAAAATGGCGGACAGTTCGTCAGTAGACAGCGATGATCTAGTCGGGAAAATACTCGAAGCTGCTCATTTTGCCGCTGTAAAGCATAAAAATCAGCGACGCAAAGACCCAGAGAAAACACCATATATTAATCATCCCATCAGGGTCGCCTATATCCTCTGGAAAGAAGGAGGAGTTCAAGATTTACAAGTGCTGCAGGTAACAGCTAGCGGCAGCATTATTTCAAGAAATCAATCATCCTAGTAATTTCAAAAACTGTAGCTCACCAACGAAGTAGTCAAATATATGCAATTTCTTCTCTTTGTAAGCGGAAGCGCTCCCTGGCTGAGCGTACAGTCATAGCAGGGTTGCGTGAAGTACGATGAATGAACGATTCTTGTTCACTTGAGGGCTCAACATAATTATTTGCTTTTCAACTGAGCGTAAATGGGGGCGGATTCGAGTTAATTCGGATATTTTCTGCTTCGTGTGAGGACGTGTCTAACCTTTACTTTGTGTTCCGTAAATGGTACCAATAATTATGTAACAATTAGACCCGTAGCCCACGGGTCAATAGCCCATGAGGCGAATGTTTTAGTATCATCCAACTAGTCGGACAGAAAAGGCAATAACAAGGTTAGTAAATGCAAATTGAAGAAATATTTATTTGGGAATAAAACGAAAGAAAGCGTCACGCTTTTCGCTACTCGAGGACTATTACTTATAGTCCTCTAGTAGCGTAGCCAATCAAAATGCATGATTTGCATTAGTCCACTAGTTGGGTGATACTACAGCTGTAAAATATAATATAAACTTACTTACAATCACCATTGAATCGAACAAGAGGTAAAACTATATAATTGGTCAATTCCACAAACAAAAAATTAGACATTGTAACAGCACTTCTACATCTACATCTACATGTTCCAGCACTCGGCAAAGTCCCTTTTTGGCTTATGGCTGTTTCTGCTTAGGTGACCTCATACACTGTAAGCCTTTTTTTAGAGACATCACGCCAAGCCGGCCACTTCTGCTGGAGAGAACAGGGTAGCCACAACACCGGGGACTACATCCCCTACTCTTACCGAATAGTTATGTGGGTTCTTTAACGTCCCACAGGAAACTTATGAACACAGAAGGTATTTGTGAGACGGGGCCAACGGTTTATAGTCCTTATCTGAGAAGACTTGAAAGTCTAACCATTTGCAAATGAAATTACAAAGGCAGCACTTTCTTCTCAGTTATTTTAAGATCCTGAGTGTTGATCCGGCCGGGGTTTGAACCCGTGACCTCCCGCATGACAGCCCGATGCTCAACCAACTGAGCCACCGGTGCGCGGTGTATGACTTGCTAGGCCATGAGCAAAGAAGTTATGTAATTCTGAATATTGTCATTGCTTCAATTGAAAATATTATTGTCCTGACCCATGCATTTGGTTTTAAGGTAGGCAGCCATTTTACATGACACTGTTGAGGACACAGATACCACTTTTGATGAGGTTGAATCAATATTTGGGCCTGAAGTGCGATACATTGTGAGTGAGGTCACTGATGACAAAAATTTGCCAAAATATGAACGTAAAAGGCTTCAGATTCTTCATGCTAAGACAAGCAGGTTTGTTGGATTCCTCTTTTTTTACAACAGTATCTAAGGATTTTCTCCTTTGAGCCTCAAAGTAATATGCAGTAGTGGAAAATTTTAACAGCATACAGTAAACGAATTACTTTCACATTTCTTTGGCATTTTATAAAATTGTCGTGTGACAGATCCAAACATTGCTTTTTAAATTTATCTTCAACATCTGTGATGATGATGTTGATGATAACAACAGCAATGATGACTGTAGGGAAAAATATTGCATCATTTTGCTGGTTAGTCTTGTAAACAATGTTAATCACCACAAAAATGATGTGTGCAACTGAGCAGTAACTTATTTGTCCTTTGCTCTTTTTATTCTCAGCCACAAAGCAAAGCTGGTTAAACTTGGGGATAAATTATTCAATTTAAGGGATCTAAATCGTGTTACCCCAGAAGGATGGACTGAAGAAAGAGTGAATGAGTACTTTCAGTGGTCTTATAGAGTTGTTGAAGGTCTGAAAGGAACCAACAGGCTTTTAGAGCACGAGTTAAGTAAACTGTTTGCCAAACGTGGTATTGCTGAGACCTAAGAATTTCATTTGCTCAAGTGTACTGTGGCAAATAGAGAGCAATGCACCTTTGTAAAAAGAACAGCACCAAAAGTATCTCAGTTTGAGTACATACTGATGTTCCTCTAGAGTTTTAATGTTCTAGGTTGTTTTCCCCTTTTGCTTGATACTGTGTTTTCAAAAAAATACAGTTAATACTTTCTGAAATAGAGCTAAGGATTTAAGAGAAGTAAAAATTAATAATAACAATTTGAATATGTAAACACATCTGTAGTTAATTAGTGGTGTCCTTATATGATGGTACATACAGAAAAATGGCAAAAGTGTATCCCCGGTCACTGTGCTGCGAAATATGCAAAAAATACAAAAAAAGTACAAATAAAAATATTAAAAAAGACCTGATACCTAAATAGACTGTATTCATGAACGCCGGCCAAGAAATTATTCTTAAATGTCTTTGTGCTAATCATCCTCACTAACCTCCCTTTGGAGCAAAAAATTCTTTTGAACTTTGTTTGTGCTAACGAGGCTAGTGAGGATGATTAGCATAAAGACAAAAGAATAATTACTTAATTATGAATACTTATTACTTAATTACTTATTAATGAATAATTACTTATTTATTAATACGGTCTATACCTTCCCAGACCATCCAGAGAATTACTGGGTTACCTCAGCCCTAATGTACCACAATATTTTTCACTTACTGTGACTATTTCTATAGTATTTTCAAAATGTTGAATGGCTTAGCATTGCTAGCCGTAGGCTTTTGTCGTTAGGGTTATAGGTCAGGCATGTGTTCTTCAGCCTGTTGGTGTAAATCAACATATCTCTCTCACTTCATTTTGCTTACTCAATAAAACACCCTCTGTTGCCCTTCTGGATGATTTCAACTGATGAAGCTTCTCACGCTGAATGGCGCTCTGATCATTATTGTTACATTAGGACGTCTTATTCTAAGTTAAGGTTGGCTGGCACATTATCAGCATCCATGTAAATTGGCAGCTTCTGCAAGTACCGGAGCAGAAATTAGGTAAAACAAAAGAAACGAAAGACAGAAAACAAAACAGCTCCAAATAAAGACTAATACCAAGTGACCAAACACAATGCTTTACGGTACCTGCAGAAAGACCCTGTTAATCGCAGTCAAATCAAGATATAACAATAATGTAGCTTTTCTCAGAATAGACTTGGGATAAACTTCAAATGCGCAAGATGTTTATTAAAGTGACGGTTTGACTACAAAAAAAGAAAATCAACAAAATGACAATCAAGACAAAAATATTTAAAACGAAATTGAGTCAAAGAAACCCACAGAAAAAAGCACTTGCAGATAAACTGTATTTCCCAATTTGAACGGAGCTGCTGGCTCACATTTCTGACCTATCCATGTTTAAAACGGTCGTGAATGGCTAACTTATCAGTTAAATCAAGTGTGAAACGTGAGAAAGACTGTCTCGTGCATTGAGAAGGTAAGTAGGCCTCTTAGCACTAGTCTAGAATACTAAATGAAATGAATGTACTGGTATATTTGAAGTGCGGGTTTTAGACAACCTCGCACTTAGCTGGGCAATTTAAGCAATTGTCGATTTTTTATAGACACCAGAAAATTTCTGGTGGCTTCGAACCCATAACTTCTGCAATGCCACCACTGAGTGCAATAGGCCATTTCAGAAACGTGAGAGGACTGGGACGAGTTTGGTTGTTTTCCGTTTGTTTAAAAAATTAAGACATTCAAATGAAAGATCAACCAAGTTTGAGAGTCTTTACCAAGAATAGATGTATTTAGAGGAGGAAAATGGTGAAATAATATATCTTCAAATATCACCTAAAATAGTTTGTAGACAGGCCACAAAATTATAAGGGTTTGTATGGGATTTTGCAACTTTTACAAGTCTCCCATTTGGCCAATTTTCCGTAGAAAACTCTCAAACTTGGCTGGATAGCTTTTCATTTGGTAACATTTCAGTTGAAGAGTTTAGATTTTCAATCCAAGCAAGTATGAGAAACTCGTCCCAGTCCTCTCACGTTTCTGAAATGGCCTATGCTATGAAGCCACACACTTGCGAGCAGGTAAATTTGTTGTGTTCATGTAGTGGAAAACAAGATGCCTGATGGTATTTATGTGGGATGCTGCTGTTTGCGTAAAATGTGAAGGTTGGTTGGAAATGTCACTGTTCCCTGAAGCCGACTGAGAGTCACCAGGGATGTGGTAAAAGTGTGATGTGAATGGAACATTTCCTCTGCAACTTCAAGCGTTTTCATGAAACAATCTTATTTGTATGTGCTCACATTCAATAAAAGCAATCTTAGTTACATTTATTTACGGTGGGAACTGGAAATGAAGGCAAGAGGTGAAATATTCTCACGTTCATTGCTATTCTATCGCGCTTGACAGACAAAATCAATTTCAAAGGAGGCTTAGGTTGCT
>NC_090885.1:4362800-4377800 GCF_036669925.1 Montipora capricornis
CCAGTTGGGATTCTTAACAGTTGATGTTGTTGTTCTGGGCTCGGTTGTTGGAAAGCCGATTAAGTTAATCTAGGATTAGCGTAAACTTTGGTTTCATTTTTTCAACTTTATGGTGAAAGTTTCTTTTGCTTATTTTCGTTCTTCAAGATTGACTTCCTCTAACGTTAAGTTTTGCCGAATATCAGCGTTGAACAGCATTTGGGAATAGAGAAGTAAACTCCTTGGTTAATTTAATCTGGGGTTAGCGTTAATCGGCTTTTGAACAACCGGGCCCAGTTCCATAGTTTGGTTTATTGTGTTGCATTGGTCCTGAAAAGCCCCCATGGGGGGAGTGGTCAATCAAGTATGTACAGTATTGTATGCTTTAAGACTAGACATCAATACTTAAGTCATCGCAGTATTGGTGTCACCAAATCTGTGATATAAAACCGTCATGATGTAGATACTGGGACATCAGAGATTTATGACCTTGATGAGGAGTTGCCACTCAACTTTTTCAAAGCAGATGATTCACTGGACCACTAATGCATCATTTAATAGTGTAAAACATAAAGTGGAATTTTTCCAATGCCAAATGTTCCCGTTTGAATTGAGAAAAGAGACTTGATACTATTTTTAAAAATGCATCATCAAATATTAGACATTCATTAGCTTTCATCAAACTGTATATTTTGGATCCTAAATTTCAATTAATATATATTTTTAAAACTACAATGGGTCTTAATACAAGGTCATAGTCTATCCCAGAATTAAGCAGATCTGCCACTTATGATCTGTACATTTACAGATGAGATTGTTAGTTGTATTAAAGGTTTACAGTTTGCAATGTCCATTTTCTGTGTACATGTATTAAGTGCATTTTAAAACTGATGAATCAGAATTGCAGTGCTCGAAACTAAAAAAATTCCAAGTTGTCCCTTATTCAAAAGCCGGGCAACTAAACCCGTATACGTATTTGGTTGCCCTTTGGGAAACCCCCTACCATTATATGCATGCTGTGTTGAGATGCAATCACATGGAGTTGGAGCTTGAGTATCCCATAGTTCGAAATGTGCGCCTTTGGTTTCTTTGTTGAAGTCTGGCTTTAAGTTTTAGCATTTTCAAAATAAATTCTTCGATCTCCATTGCCAGTTACATGTAAATTTTTCTATCTGACAATTTTCTGTAAAAGCCGCAGATATTCAAAACATGGGAAAATGCAAATTAATTATTGTTAACTTCACACTACTATCAGACACTGACAACAGAAAACAGTCAAGTGAGTCTGATGCTGCTTATGTAACACATTTTCTATTTTTGGCTGGGTTGTCTGTTGTTTTTTCTTTGGGCAACCAACCTTTTCATTCTACAAACAAGTGGTTGCCCGATATACTTTCTGGTCCTCTGGGATGACCGGACGACCGCTAATTTTGAGCACTGGAATTGCGCATTTCATTGTTTGCCATCTGCCTCCCTACTTTTCATGGAGACCATAACTTAAGCTACATCCAATTTACATTAAGCATAAATTATCACACCTGCATGTTGCATAATACAAATGCCCCTCTTCTGCAAGCTGACTTGCTAACTCGAACTGATGATTGTCCATTAACTGTTCATTAACTACGACAATGAGTGGCTTCCCTGCTTGTAATGCTTCTAGTACACTACCAGCCCCTATAAAATAAATGAAGGGGATAGTTTCTAAAGAAAGTGTGGTGCTGCGTCGGTGGGGAAGTAGTATCCAGATTCGCTCTGACGAAGGGCTAATGCTCGAAACGTCAGCTTTTAGAATCTCTGTATGGTGGCCAATTTACATTATCAACTCTGTTGATAAAACCAAATTTTCCTATAAAATAAAACAAATAACAATAAAAATAGAACGGTTCTCAATTGAGTGTCGAAAGTAATTAGTGAATTACTTTGGTTTTGCATTACTTCACTCCGTGATTGGTTCAAAGTTCTCGCACCACTTTTTCAACCAATCAGAAGTGAAACCAAAACCAATGGTGGCTTGTGCGTGCACATTTTCCCACGCTTTGTGTCGGCCACATGTAATAACTTCGAGTTTTGATTGGTTTACTGGATTGTCTCCGTCCTTTTTGATTGGCCAACGTAATTACTTTGGTTTTGGTTTTACGACACTCAATTGAAACTCGCTCTAATAATAATGATAATGATAAATAACAACAATAATAATAATAATAATACCTGCATCATGATCAGCTTGAGTGCACTTATTAGTATGATGTTATCTTCACTGCAAATATTTTCACTAGCCTGTAATTGCTTCTCAATAATAATATGAGTCCATGAGAAGTTTAAATTAGTCTTGTTGCCAGGAGTAGGCATTCTCACACTTTTCCAGGCTGCAAAGAGGGTCTTTTCTGTGAGTTAAGATTACTAGTTGGTCCATTTGCTATGTCAAACAAGAAATTTGCTCCCTAACCAATACTCCATACTGTAGGAGGTGTTTAAAATTGACTGAGCTATAAGGTTAACCAACATGGCAAGAGTTAACAGGAAATTTCAGTTACCTGCATGACTGATAACAAGTGATGCCCTTTGAATATCATCAGCTATGGAATCTTTGTATCTGTAGTAATGTAAAGACAAGTCCTTCCCATCCATTTCCTCTGGCTCGTATAAACCCCTTCCAATTTGAAGAACCACACTTTGGAAGCCTTTTCTTTTCAAAAGCTGGAAGAAGATTATTACATTTGTTTGGGAGGCCGTGTTTCGCTAACATTGGATTATTGTTTATATGAGTGATTGACTAATAAATAGTCTCCTCGCCCAGTTCACTATCCAAAACGTTATTCAAAACTGGAAAATTTTTGGAATGCCGGTAATGGAGTATTTTTAAAACCCCGTCCGGCTGCTGGACAAGTAAAATAATGGATAGTTCAGTTTACTGCCAAATATCGTAAATATGACCAAGTAATTTTAAACTATCTGTAAATGATTATATCTCTGCTTAAGTTTTAGTTCTACCAATTATTATTTATTTCACCATTGTTATACCATAATTATTTATTACCCTTGTTGCACATATTTATTTACTCATATATATATTTCACCTTTGCTGGATGTCCTTATAGGATTTTGCAAATTAATTATGTAGATGTATGATTGAACTCAGAAGTCTGGCCTGCTTGAGCTTCAGCGAGATTGCAAGAATCATCCAAAAAGATGGGCCTATCCATTTAAACCATGGGGATTAGCCCACAATAAATACGTTTACTATTCTGAATTATTTCAACCCAACGTCAACTTGGATCTAAATATTTAGCTTGAGACGGATATTGAGAATAAAATGACAAAACTACAAACGAAGCATTAACTGTAGCCTCTCATGGCTTACTTCAACGAAACCTTTGTTGGAAACCAATTCAATGAGATGGTCAAAAGATGTCGTTCCAACGGTTACGAACACCGACTTCTCTTCCACCATGTTGTTTTCGATGTGGAGTACTGGAACCCAGCGGGCGCAACCATTTAGCCTCGTTTTGGTTTAGCCCGATTAGCCTCGTTGTCGTTCCACACTTCCCGACCTCGATTTTTGTTTTCTGGGCCATGCAGGCGAAAACTTCAGTGGAAGTCGAAGGGGAAATCTCACCTTCTAAATGTGTTTATACAAGCTGTTACTGGTATGACAATTGACTAAAAGATTAGTTTCAATATATAATTGTTATATTGTCTTCAAACAGCCATCTTAAGAAGCGGACAAATTGATGCAATGCATTAATTCAACGTTAAGCTTCATGTCCTTGAATGATAATTATAATTAAATACAACTATATGTGCATGTTATGTAATGTTACCCCTTGGATTACATTATTATGTGCTGTATGATAACCGTCCTTAAATTAGTTAATTGTAGCTAGTTGTTATATAAGCTTCTATGGCCTGTAAATTATAACTCAAACTTTGTATAAAATGTTTTTGCGCGGGGTTTTCCCAGTTGAAAAGCCTTGATGCTCAAGGTTGTATTTGGCTTTTGACCACTTTGTTCTCCGATCACTTAGAAACAGAAATTTCACTTTCACATTGAAAGAGGCGATTAACGCTGTGTCAATACCTATGATCCCAATTTTTCCAATTTAAACTAAAGTTTAGTCTTTTAATTTGACAATCAGAACACATCCATTCATTATTTTTCAAACTCACCGATTGTTCACATTTATCAGTCTTAAAAAATGTGTTCAATATCGAAATAACGAAAGGACTTTTAAATAAATAAATGACAAATAAATGCATGTTTTTAAAATACAACTTGACGAGGTTAACTATCAATAGAGTTATTTCAGTAAAGTTATGACTTAGAATTAGAGTTAACGACTTCCAAAATCCTGAATTCAAGATTTTGGACTGCCAAAATCCTGAATTCAAGATTTTGGACTACCAAAATCCTGAATTCAAGATTTTGGAAGTCCAAAATCTTGAATTCCAAAATCTTGAATTAAGGAATTTGGCCATCCAAAATCCCGAATTCAGGATTTTGGCAGTCCAAAATCATGAATTCAGGATGTTGGAAACTTAACTCTAACTCTACGACATAACTCTTTGAAAATAACTCTAAGAATAGCTGTCACCCAACTTGACAGAGACACACACATTACAAAACTTTTGGCAGAGGGAAGTGAGTTGGGGGGGGGGGGGGGGAGGGGGTTACTAGGGTCATTTTTCGCTGGGTTTGTGCCGCTGGCCTCTCAGAACCTCTGCCCCTTTACAGTCTATTTTTATGGCCAATTATAGACCCCATCTTTGTCACTTTTGGGTGAATGTAATTTTAGGGAACCCTGTTGAAAATGCAACTCCATTATAGCCAGTCGTGAAAATGTGACCCCATCCAGTGGCACATCCCCATTAGGAAGTATTCGCAAAAACTTGTCGGGGGGTAGGGGTGGGCTGATGAGAACTGGGGGTCCCCCAAAAAAACTAGAGGTGAAGAGGGGGTTGTTTGAAAAATATGTACAAATTTTTGAGGGCAGTACCATAAACAATAAAAACAAAATTGTGATTAGCCAAAGTAAACACAATTTAACAAAATATAATATTCAACTGTGTAAAATGGGGTTGACAGCCCTACAAGACTCCTTTGTACGTGGTCTGGTTTCCTTTCCTTTTGTCATAATTTTGCTCTGTCAAGAACCTTTTTAAATGGACACCTCTTTTACGTGCTTCCAGTAAGATTTCATTTAGCAATGGTATTTGTTCTCGGAGACCTTAGATTTGGACCTTTATACAGCTCTGTGATATTTTTTCTTTCAAGAAAATAGTTTGGGTTAGGGTTAGGGTTAGGGTTTTTACTTTCTTGGTGATGATTTTCTCTGCAGTAATGTGATTGTGACCTTTTGGCCCAATGCTTTTACATCAATTTAATTCTAGTCTTAGCCAACACGCTTGTCGGTGGTATAAGCGAGTGATTCTGCTTTTAAAGCTTTGACCTAGAGTCGGGATCTTTTTGTTCTTGTACGCCTGTTAGGTTGAATTGTGCCATGTATCAGTGAGATGGCTGGCTTTCTAAGGGCTTTGTTTGCATTGCCTTTTTCAAGTTCTTCTTTTCGTAGCATGTTGTTGCTCTTTGGAAGCGTTTTTCTGTTTTTGCCTTAATTTGTTTTACTCGCTCTTCTGACTTCTGCAGCGTGCATTTGTTTGTGGCTATGAAGTAGGTTGGGGGTGTCTCAAAGTTTAGGGATTCTAAAAGGGGAACCCTGAAAATGTTTAATGCAGCAACAAGGGGTCCTCCAAATTTTTAAAATAGTCAAAAATTTCTCCTCAGCCCCACCCCAACAAGGTTTTTTGAATACTCCCTTAGCTCATTAACCCACTTACCCTTGGGAGTGAGGCTTCAAAGATTCAAGTGATTTAAGTTTGATTGGAGAAGACAACAATTGTTTGAACTGCATTCTTTGTAACTCATAACAGAACGAAATTAATATTTCATTCACCTTCAATTGGTTTTAAGGTTTTGAGTTTTAATGCCTTGGGATCTTAGGTTTTACGAAGATACCATTAGTTGATAGTTACTAGGTTTTAAATTTTTGTTAGTTTTTATGTTAACAGGTCCATAATTACTTTATTGTTAAGTGTCCTCAATTAGTAGAGGGATATCTCCCATCGGCTAGATACCTTTGACACGTTAATAAACTCATTGATTGATTACTCTGTCTAACGATAGAAGATTTTACTCTACCTAACATCAGACGATTTCGCTTGTCAACTGGGGGTGTCCTAGTAACACTTCAATAATTGCCTGATATTGAAAAGCATATCCTTCTTTTGTGTCAGATAAATTGGTTTTTCTTAGCTATTTTATCAAATAGCTTTCAACTCAGTTTGATTTTGCTTGTTAATTGTCATTGTTTTCAGTGAAGAAAATGTTTGGAAACTCTGTGAGCAGATAAAAGAAGAAAAAGAAGAATCCCTTAATGAATATTATGCAGTATTTATATCAAATGACGAAAGAAAGGTATTTCTTTCTGATTTGTGCCTATTTACATGACTCTGAAATGCAATGAAGAAAGAGTTTATTGTCTAGGATACAGATTACTATCATCATGTACATGTATCAAGGCTGTGCTCTCAGAAAAATTTCAGGGAGCCCCCAGCTATACCAGCTTGGGTGCCCAGGCCTAAAAGTTAGTTCCCTAAAACAATTAATTAATTCGTTAATTAATGAAGTGTGCAAACAAATAAGAGAACATTTGTTGATGCACTGTTAAGTATATTTTTAATTTTTTTTTTCAAGATCACAAACTGAACAATGGAAAAATATTCAAACACCTCTAGTAGTCCAGCAGATAAGTGGAGCTATTGTGCCTTTGATAATAAAAGAATAAAAGTTGGTGCACATGTAAAGCATATCCAACAGAGCATCTTTAGCTATAGGGCCATCTCAGATTGGTCATTTGACCAATATGGCAGCTCTTCCTAAATAAGGGCATGGCCCTCCTCAGTTTCACCATTGACTGCGATGAATTAGACAAAGCTGTTTAAAAGCCTAGACACTGTTCACGCCATAAGTATTATTCATAACGAATACAGCTACCTGATCACTAATTGCTGTTGCCATGACAACAATTCCCGTTGCCATGGTAACATTGTTTTTACATTATGACCACTATATTGGTAATATATATATATATATTCATTGCCGCTAGCAATTGCGCATGCTCACTAGCTAGCTCGCTAGTTTGAGCACTCTGGCATGGCTTAGATGTACCACATGTGTGGGACATTTGGGGTGGCTTTATAAGCTTAACCTCCATCCCAGACATCAGCACTGCACTGATGAGGCCCAGAAGGCCGAAACAGTACTGTCTGCAGTTAGTTATATATATATATATATAATATATATATATATATATATATATATATATATATATATATATATATATTGTTTTTTTGACTTTGTGATTTAAGCAGCCAAAAACATTGTAATGACCTATCAGATAGCAAAGATCACAATCACGCCTTTAAATCCTTTTTCATTTATTTATTTACTCTGACCAAGTACATGTATGTTGGTGACAGCCCGATTCATACCACGATTTATTGTAATGTTCAAAACGTTCAAAATCACAGTAGTACATGTTAATTTAACGATTTGCGCTCTCTTCTTTGGCGTCATTTACAATGTACCTTAAAGTCCATTTCGAAAGATGGAGTGTGCGAGAGACTGCAATATTTTCTGACTAGTTTTCAGAGGAAAGTCCACCACAATGACAAAGTGCAGTGCACTGGAGTGCTGCCTTTAGACATTTGCATTGATGTTTGTGACCTTTCTTGCAACCACATTGCAGAAGTTCTCTACAAGCCTTTGTAGACTCTGGCAGAGTTGTCCAGCATACTTCCCAACCACTTGCCTCCTTCCTTGTCTAGCCACAATCACTCAGCGATGGAAGCTCTGGAGCTGCAATCATTACTTGGCCCTAGCAGTAACCAACCTTGGTAAGTTGCCCGCTTAGTGTGCCGTATGAGATCTGCCTTTGTTGGGGAAATACCTTCTATTGATCTGCCTTTCTGGGTAAAGAGCTGCTTCTGGGCCTGGTTGACACATTCTAAGTTACTGGTTCGGCCATACAGCAATATCAAAAATCACTCCAATGGTTTAATAAAACTCCCACAGACTCTGGGGTGGTTGCCAAAGAACAAAGTGCTGGTGTAACGTCATCGTAGGCTTAACATGTGTCTCATGCAGTTCTTTTACGTCTTCCTCCAAGAGACAACACCTTATCGCAACCTGTAAAAGCTTGGAACATTGGCAATGCCATGCATACAGGCCCCAAAGCACTGGCTATCTCATGAGCTGCTATAAAACTGAAACATTTTCCGGTTCCAAAAGCAATCCATACTTCAGTGTTGTTAAGGCACTGAGCTGATGTCTTTGCCAATACTACCAGATCAGTGTCAACTGTATGTATGGAAACTTTTGTATTTCCCTCTTTCACAGCATCATCCAGATGTAGAATGATCCTCGTGTCTGCTTCTTCATGTGTGCATGGAGCAAGCTCTGAGACATCCCTAGATTGATTGCAAAGTACCTCAGTGCGATGTGTGCTGATTATCTGATTGCTGCAGTCGATGGATGCTACCGTGCTACAGTAGTTGCTTGGAAAGAGAATTGCTCTACTTTCTTTTCATCAATGCGTAAAAACTCTTTCCAGTTTCCAGGAATTGCTGTGGAAGGTTCTCTTGCTTCTTGTTTTGAACAGCTTTTAAACTGTCTGGGTGGTACTCATCCCAAATAATGTCTACTCGGCTTGCATGCTGTTTTTTGGGATACATTGTGTGGCAGGAACAATTGTGATGCATACATGTAATCAGAGAATTTATTTGCATAACCCCGTTTACAGTAGCAGAGCCATCCAGGATAATGACTTGTACATCAGGATTGTTGGTCTTCTCTTGGGAGGTGACCAAGTCCTCCAAGCATCCGACTAGATCCGACTGTGATAACGCTGGTGGGTATGCTTGATGTTCATGTTCTAAAAATTCTTCCAGATTCTCATTACGCACTTGTGATGCGATGTACAGCCAAGGGAACAATCATTCCTTAGGGAGGTCACTTGTAGCTGTGACTTTGTCTTCTCTCGGACTGGAGGTCGGCTAAAGAGGGAAAGATTGTTCTTCTTGATGGGATCAGAAATGGGCTTTGTTTGACTGAAAAGCCACTCTTTGACATAGGTATCGTACTGTTCTTCTCCAAATTTCTCAATTTGACGCACCGTGTCAATAAGGGCTGGATCTGCAATGTCTCTGCTATCCAATGCAAGGAGATCGCTGCTGTCCTTAGTGAATGGGTTGCCCATCTCCTCTATGGTGTTGGCCAGACTTCTCACATCTTGTTCAAATGCCTTTTGCAAATGTTTGGCATCCTCATGATGTCATGGATCTAACTTCTCTCTCTTTTCAGTTGATGCCTCGAACTCGCCAATTACTCCAGCCATCTCTGGCCCCGAAACCATCCAGCACCTCAGAACAGCAGGGTTCTCAGTGAGGCCTACTGTCCCTCTGTCATCTTTCACTACAGCATTGTTCTGCTCATAGCCTTGGTCAATGGCAATAGCAGAGAATCTGAGTGTGTACTGTCTTCTTCACCACGAAATTTCCTTTCAGAAAACTGCAAAAACTTTGGGATGAACGTCTTTCGGGGTAACCATGTCCCTCAGATGAACAGGAATCCATCAGGCCTAATTTGTGTGGTCCAACGCAAAGAACCAAGGAACAATCTTAGTGAGGGCATCTACATACAGTTTGAAGTCTCCCTCCCTCAAGTGAAAAATTTGAAAGATAGCTTTATTTATATTTTTTGGATAATATATCATAGGCAAGTTTGCTTGAATAAATGCTTTGTTTCACTTTTAATTCTCTTGTTGACAAGTGGCAAACAATTTCAAGTAGAAACAACAGAAACATAATTTAAACTACCGGTTGCCATGGCAACAAAATATTTCATTTCTTCACATTTCTGGAAACTCATCATACAGTTTGGTCTATGTATGTTGCAAGATTGTTGTTAAGTTTTATGTCCTGTGTGAAAAACATCACACAAATGGCAAAAAAAAAAAACACTTTTGATGATGTCACTTAAAAGGTGAACGCAACTGGGGTCATGTGACAAATAGATCTGCGATTGCCCAATAGCTAAAAATGTTTGTCAGGATGTGTTCTAACTTTGTGCGAAATTTCACGCTTTTATCATGAAAGGCACAATTTGGCCACATTTTGCACTTATCTGCTGGACTATGGAAATTCTTTAATACTAATTAGCACGACAACAACATCATTAACATAAGAATAGGAGGATGGTCTGTATCATAACAAGTTCAACACTAGCTTCACTTTCATTTAAAGGCCAGGACCCGGTTCCTCAAAAGCCGATTAACGCTAATCCCAGATTAAAAACTAATCAAGCATTTTATTTCTCTACTGCCAAATGCTGTTGATGGCAGATTTTTGGCAGAACTTTACATGAGAAGACGTCAATTTTGAAAAACAAAAATAAGCAAAAGAAACTTTCAACAAACAGTTGAAAACGTGAAACAAAAGTTTACGCTAATCCTGGATTAAATTAATCGGCTTTTGAGGAACCGAGCCCAGGTAACTAGAAGCGCACAACTGTAGAAAAACCCTAAACCCTAACCCTAACTCAACCTCCTGGTAATGATCAGTATCCTCTGCCCTGTACTTCAGTTTGCCATTCATAAGTTTTCCCAATGTTAAGGAAATAGAATAATTCTATTTCAATCTCTTATTACTTTAGTGATGATACAAATTTATGTTAAATTCCCTACTTTTCCTATCTGTGAAGATGAGGGCTTAATCCTCACAAGAAGCATAGAAAATTTGTTGCTTACCTGTGTATTATTTCTAATTGTGCTGTGGTGGACTGGAAAATATACCTGATTTTGACATTTTAAAAAAAAATCTTGTTTCATGAGGTTCCTTTATGGATGCAAAAATCAGCAAAAGATCCACTAGCTCCAGTGGTGTGGGTAAGTTGGTTTACATTTTTGTGGTGGTGCACTGTAAAGGCACTACACACTATGTCACCGGGTTGTAAGAGTCAGTAAGAGTGTCTGTGGTGCTAGTAGGCCCGCGCGTGCATAATTCATGAATTTCAAAATAAACAGGTCTGTTGGAAGCGTGCTTGGGTTTCAACAAATTGAAGCCCAAAATCGGCAAGAATTGGTGACGCTGCTGAATAATAAAGCAGCTGCTATGTCCAAAACGATGGAATTACCAGGTGATTAATAATCTCGTCTAGGAGAGTGAATTTTTGACTTTGCAGAAACAATGGTTGGGCGATTGTGATCCTTGTTTTGAATTCGCACATTTCTTGTCTTGAAAACTTTATGACACTTAAATTTAATAAAAGAAAAAAAATCAAATTAACAAAAACAAAACCCTGATAACTTGATCACAGTGTCCGCTGAATTCGATGTCACTTTCGATTTTGTGATTTACTTGTTCAGCCAAAAGTACTATTATAGAAAAAAAAAAGCTCCCAAAATGTTTTTCGCCAATGGTAACTTTTTATATTTGTAGTTCAAAATTTATGTTTTTTTCATGTTGCAAATTTTGTTGCTGATGGCAAAATATTTTATTCTTGATCGACTGTCGTGAAAACTTCCTTCTGCTCCTCCTAAAAACTGTGTATCAATATTTATTTACTTTTGCATCAATATTTGGTTTGCATAAAGTAGGCTAACAAAATCTGTACCTTGCTTAATTTGCATTGTTTAGCGTTAAAATAGAATTTTTGGATCCTGTGTTTCCTGCACAAAGTGGTATATTTTTTAGGTCTCCCATCCAGATACTAACCCTGCCAGACAGGAAGTAACTTCAGGGATTACCTTCAGGGATTAACTTCAGTGGTTATTGTATTAGAAGCTGTCAGACATTCCTTGATTCCTTTTTATTTTCTTCAATCTTTCTGGGTTTAGGATTTTGCTAGTAACCACATGTCTTCTCAGGGGGCTATTTACCTAAGACATCTACCATGGTACCAAAATATTATCATGCACTATTACAACTACATATTACGCAAAAACAACTTGAATCTCCTGGAGGACAAAATGCAGCTCAGTTGACAATATGGAATAAAGCGCTGTGTTACTGCATGACCACACGTACGCAATGCGTGCCTATTTTTTGATTTTGTTACAACTCCTGTCTCAATACCCCATACATTCACAGGAACCTTTGAAACCACTCAGTAAAATATGGCAATTAATATGGCTCCAATCACTTTGAGTAACAAGCTTAACGATTTTCCCATTCTAACACTAACTGTCAATATTTGGTGTGCACTTTAATATTACATAAAATTTGCCGAACACAAGAGACCTCTTATTTTTTGAAAACTAATAATTATCATTTCTTGTGGTTTTTGAAGGACTACCATGTAATTCTCCTGCGACGAGTGGAGGAAAAATGTTTGATATATGATTTGGATTCCATTCTACCATTTCCTTGTCCATTTGAACAATATAGCCAACAAGCAGTACAGAATGATAAACAACTTAAAAAGCAGTTCCATAGGTAACCTGTTTGTTCTGTTCATTATTAACAATTATTATTATTACTTTAAAACAAAACAGTTTGAACAAGCTCAACCCCTCAAATGTCCAGGCCTAGTTGTTCAGCTTGATTAAGCTAATCTTGGATTACAGGGAAATTACATTGCAGTCTATTTTCAGAAAAAGAAAAGTTTCCTCAAGAGTTTTAGCGTTCCAAAGTGGCTACAATAGGTTTTTGCTTCCTTCAGCTTAAAGTTGCGGGGTTAAGGCTTTTTTAACAGCGAAAATTCAATACTGGATTTGTATTTCTTGGTAGATTATCGTAAATCAGGTTATAGTTGAAGAGTCCTGGGGGTTTGTTGCTAAGCTGTGTTAAGTTCAACGGCTGAAGTATTTGCTTGCATAAAGAGAGTTCACATGAGGTTTTGGAGCAAGGAGACCAAGAACACAATTTGCCAGTTGTGTTTTCAATATTTTGGCTGTGCAAAAGTGGAGTTAAATGCAAAATAGTAATTTTCTCCTCCTACCCCTTCTCTCCTTTTTCTCTTTTGTACCACTTTCCACATGACCAAAACATTGAAAACACATCCTGTGCCTGAGGCTTCCTTTGCTCAAAGCCCTTGGAAGCTCTGACTGGTTCCAGGCCAGATTTAAAAAAAAAACCCAAACCCTAACCTCTGGGCCTAGTTGTTCGGAAGCCGATTAACTTAATCCAGGATTAGCGTAGTCTCAGTTTTTGTTTCATGATTCAACTTTTTGGTGAAAATTTCTTTTGCTTATTTTTGTTTTTCAAGATTGACTTCTTTTAATGTAACGTTTTGCCGAATATCAGCGTTGACCAGCATTTAGGAGTAGAGAAATAAACTCCTTGGTTAATTTTTAATCTGGGATTAGGGTTAATCGGCTATTTTTCCTTCAGATTTTGAAAGTGTGTTTGCTTGACACCTGACTGGACCGGTGTAATTTTGAGCTTTCAATTTTATCCAAAGACTGTTTTCTTTGAGTGCAGGTTTTGGATTTCACGGTCCGCCATTACTCACAGTCAAGACTGACCGATTGGACCTCAGAGGGTTGAATAGAGGATAAGATGACGTCAAAGACCCACTAGTTTAAAACTGCAATGCGTGTGCATGTGCCTATATTAATATGCAGCACTGGACTTTCGAGCTTTCTGTCTTTTAAACTGGTGTTTTGCATGTAAAATAAGCCGCGTTTACACGCTGTAATTTTAAGCTAGTGCGTCTTTGACATCATCTTATCCTCGATCCAGCTCTCTTAAGATTTTAAAGTTAGTGATGGCAGCACATTAATTAGGAAAATTTCTGTCAAAATAAACAAGAATCTTTTTAAAAAGGAGGCTTTTAAAAACTTCGGTCACCTAGTGTTCAGTTAACATAGTTTTGAAATACAAAGAAAAAGTATATTATATTTAGCAATTATTGAATGAGGCTGAGTAGGGATATGAAGAATTATGCAGGTCGAGGAGGGTGTTATCCACCAAGGCCGAAGGCCGAGGTGGATAACATCCTCCAAGATCTGCAGAATTCTTCCTATTCTACGAAAGCCGAATTCAATAATTGCTTTATTATTCATTCAAAATATTTCCCTGGCTCAAACTTCTAAACCTACTCGCAGCCATTTTTCTTCTCAACAAAAATAACAATCTGGTCCCCAGCTTTTTTCGGTCAACGGTTCAATAATTTGCAGTGGGCTGCACTTTTGACGTCATTGATTCAATATGACGAAGTTTCTTTCCAAATTTGGTGAACAGCAGCTGGTTATGGTGAATTATGCGTGTGGTTTTAACCAAAAAAACCGAAGTTTCTTTCCAAATTTGGTGAACAGCAGCTGGTTATGGTGAATTATGCGTGTGGTTTTAACCAATCAGAAATTGGGAAATATTTTGAATGAATAATAATGAAGTATATTGAATTTTGGTCATAGTAGCAGTTTAAGTGGGTAAGCAAATTTCTAAGAATTGTTTCATGAAGTCTTAAAGTTTAATTTTATTGCCCATATTACCATTAAATGCCAATAACAGCAGACAATAAAGTTTTCTTTATTCTTGTTGTTATCCTCATCATCAGCAACATCTACGGTATGTCATCAGGAAGTCTTTCCATATGGTGGAAGTATTGCAAATGCAATTTACTAAAACATAATTTCTGTAAAAGTGTTGTTTTCATTGAATCCATAGAAATATCCACACGTAATATTGGTCATCCAAGTTTGGTCCCGATTAACCAGACTTTCTTTACATTTTTGTGTTTGAAGAAAATTTAGAGTTATACCAGCGGAAGTATTTCTCAGGACGTTTGCTTCAGATCGTTCTCACATGAAGAAGCCAAATGGTGAATGGATTAAAACACCACCACCTTACTCTCCAATCAGAACAACAGGTATCTTTTAATTTTGTGATAAACATCACCATTATGGCTTGTTTTCTATATTATAAATATAAAGACCTAGAGATTGAAACAACCAGAAAGCG
>NC_090885.1:4380300-4382800 GCF_036669925.1 Montipora capricornis
TTATTATTATTATTAAATTTTATAGAGCGCAACTTTCCATAAAAGATGATCAAGTGCGCTTTACATGTGTGAAAGGATAACAGAAAAATGTAAAATTGTCGATTACAATGATCATGAAAACTTAAACAAAACAAATTATAAAATTGTATTGGCATCGTAATTAAATAAATATATTTTTAAAACCTTCTTTAAAAGATTACGATTTGCCTCGTTCCTAAGTTGTAGTGGTAGTTCATTCCATATCTTGGGTGCTGCTACTGCAAATGCACGACCTCCCATAGACTTCTTTGTTTTTTCTCTGGGTGGCAATAACAACATACCATCATTAGACCGTAAGCTGTAGTTGGATTTTTCTTTGACGTGGACCAAGTCACAAAGATAGCATGACATGACATGAGCGGAAGTGAGAAATGGTATGAACATCAACCGGAAGGGGTAGTGGAAAACGAAAAATGTAAGATCTTGTGGGATATGACCATCCAGTGTGACCATGTTATCGAAGCCGGAAGACCTGAGATTGTTGTTGAGAACGAAAATAACAAGGCAATTATAGTGGAGATAGCTTCACCCTGGGATCACAGAGTGTATGAAAAGGAAGGTGAAAAGATTGAGAAATATCATGACCTGAAGAGAGAGATTGGAAGACTATGGAGGATTAGGCATCTGGAAGTGGTACCGGTAGTCGTTGGTGCACTCGGAGTAGTAAGCAAATGGTTGGATGCATGGCTTGAGAAGATAGGTGTTATCGTCAGAACGGGACTGTTGCAGAAAACGGCCTTGTTAGAAACAGCTAGGATTCTAAGGAAGCTGTTGGAAAGCTGAAGAAGAAGAATGACACAAAGGACTACTAGCTATGGCTCGCTCCTTTGGTGTAATGTTGGCGTAACATCCGCCAGAGCTAAAGCGATACATTTACATCATCATCATCATAATAAATAATAATAATAATAATAATAATAATAATAATAATAATAATAATAATAATAATAATAATAATTATTATTATTATTATTATTATTATTAAATTTTATAGAGCGCAACTTTCCATAAAAGATGATCAAGTGCGCTTTACATGTGTGAAAGGATAACAGAAAAATGTAAAATTGTCGATTACAATGATCATGAAAACTTAAACAAAACAAATTATAAAATTGTATTGGCATCGTAATTAAATAAATATATTTTTAAAACCTTCTTTAAAAGATTACGATTTGCCTCGTTCCTAAGTTGTAGTGGTAGTTCATTCCATATCTTGGGTGCTGCTACTGCAAATGCACGACCTCCCATAGACTTCTTTGTTTTTTCTCTGGGTGGCAATAACAACATACCATCATTAGACCGTAAGCTGTAGTTGGATTTTTCTTTGACGTGGACCAAGTCACAAAGATAGTTAAGTGCCAGGTCATGTATCCATAAAACAAAAAAAGAAGAGCAACCCTTAACCAATTTCACTCGTCACCATTTGATTACCCATACTAATCATATAATCGGAAGCATCGTATCTCAAAAAGAGAATTTGGAGAATCTGAAGAATTGTATGTCAAAACTCATATTTTACTATTGTCCTATTTAGCCATAACCGCACCTTTCTGGAAAACTATACTCAGGATTACAATTGATTAAAAAGTTAACTTCAAATTTATTACTGTCTCTTATTTTTCTAATCCTCTTCTGTAGAGAAGTTATCACGTCTAAATGTTACAAAACATTAATTTGTTTTTTATTTTACCTTTCTTCATACAGAGAGCACAATGAACCTAGAGGAATTTATTGACATGTCAGAAGAAGGTGAGGGAGAGGTTATGGACTTCAAGTCATTCGTCAAAAGTTTTGCTTCTGTAAAATAAATTCAGACAGGGTGACATATACGTAAACATGTACATTTATTTAAATAATTACGTCTGAATCTCTGACTTGCCCTCAGAGAACTGTAACATTTTTTAACGCTCAGAGATCTTTGTACCCAAACTCTTATTTTTGTGACGTAAATAAATTATCAAATGTAGCTGGCTGGTTAAGCACTCTTGAAAACCAATGAATATGATCAGAGCAATCGATGGATTGATTTGTATAGTTAGCATGACGTTATCCATGATTGTGCATAGACTATTGTAACTCCCAGAGAGAACAGAAATAAACTGTAAACAGAAACGTTTGGAGAATAAAATCGCCATTCAATGTGTTTCGCACGCATATTAAAAACGTTTTAGTTTGTGCTTGTTCCCATGTTATCTCAGTTTTCTGTCTGCGCCAAGGTGAAGAGGTGTTCTATATCAACTCTTCGCCTATTGTACTGCATGAGAACAGCACCACCTCACAAGATAGTACTGACCTCACGATTTATTCAATGTTGGGAATGTCGGCAAACTTTAACGAGAAACAAACGCATGCACGCTCGTGACGGTGTGTTTACTTCAGATCAGCACTCAAATTCTTAAAAAAGCTGAGGATGAAGTGCTGCCTTCATTAATACATTCGCAAAGTTCCGGTTTCGGTGCAC
>NC_090885.1:4385300-4400300 GCF_036669925.1 Montipora capricornis
CTTCAACGGGGTTTGAACCCGTGACCTCGCGATTCCGGTGCGACGCTCTAACCAACTGAGCTATGAAGCCACTGACGTTGGGAGCTGGTCATTTGTGGGTTCTAATGGTCCCGTGGGGAATGAATCAATGATGAAATGGTATATGAAATGAATCATATATGAACTGCGGATATGAAATCAAGTGAAGCTATGATCATTGTGGTCATTAGAACCCACAAATGACCAGCTCCCGACGTCAGTGGCTTCATAGCTCAGTTGGTTAGAGCGTCGCACCGGAATCGCGAGGTCACGGGTTTAAACCCCGTTGAAGTCCTGAATTTTTCAGGCTTCTCTACGCAATTGCAAAAATTGCGCTCATAACTGCGAAGATCATAGCTTCACTTGATATTTTTGGAAATTTACAACAACGTGGCAATTTTTAACTGTCTAAATTCCCATAAGTATTTCCTCCGTACGCCGGTTACAGAAACTTGTCAGCCAGAAACCTATACAATTTTCAGTAAAATATGAAATGGCAATTTAAAACTAGAGTTTCCAAGAAAATGATTCCTTGGTTGTCGTGTGTTTGCCCGGCTCGATTGACCGCTAGCGGATGTGGACTCCCGGGGGACTAAATCCGGCGCTGTTACACTGTGCAGTTTTTCGCACAACTTGTGTCGCAACACCATTGCGAGACAAATCGCACGAAACATTGCCCAATGTAACATACCTTGCAACGGCCTAAAACGTTGCGAGACAATTGCAGAAACCGTTGCGGAAAGTAGAATTGAGTTCTACTTTCCGCAACGGTTGCAGCAAATCTTTTTAAGCATTGCGCAGTGTAACATCTGTCCTGCAACCTGTGTCGCAAAGGTTTGCGGCACCAGCCAATGAAAATGCTCCTTTAACCTCATATGATCATCGAAATGTTGCTCAGAGTAACACTTGTAAAACAACTTGTTTCGCAATGTGCATAACGTGAGAACGTTGGTAGAAATGGCGCTGGGGGACAAGTTGGACGAAAAACTGCACAGTGTAACAGCGCCCTTAGGCCCCCTTCGGGGATTTGGACCCCCATTACAGCTTATTGAACTGTTGATCGAGGTAGAGTTAGATTTTGGATTAGGAAAACTGACCATAAAGCATAAATCTTTGAGAAAAAGCCCACATCAGTTAAGTTTTCAGAAAAGGTTGTTTAAAGCAATCGCGGCGTCATTTCGTAAAGTAGATACGAATTTTAACTCCTTCTAACAGAAGTTTAAATCACGCAATAGGAACTCATGGAATTGTTAGCATTGCTACTTGGCACAAATTATGCCAGTTTGCTCGAACTATGCCAAAAATTATGCTAGCATAATCTATAAATGCCTAATAGATACTCCGGAAGCCCCAAAATCACAAACAATTCATTGGAGGAAGCTATTTTTTCGACAGATCAGTGATCAATTACAGATACCAATTCACACCCCCGCAGGTCGACCTGAGTTGAATTGAAGGTGTAAACGCGTGTCGCCGTATCAAATAGTAGATGCTACATACAGATTCGTTCACGATCTGGCAAAAGTATTCGCGGAGAATTTTATTTTTAGCCCGTGTTCTGTTGGATTTAGCATCTTTCACGTCATAGCGTCGTTTTCGTTGTTTGGTTTCCGAACATTTTTTTTGTCATTTATTTGGAAATTCACAGACAACGTAACGGAAGATGTTACAAAGAGTAACTAGATCTAAAAATGTTGTAAATATATCATCAACAAAGAAATAGCATTGGCAGCAAAAATGGTACGATTAATTTACTTTCCTTTGCATATATAAATACATAAAGAAGTTGACAACAGCTGGTTAAGTTGCTATCCTCATCACAGCGAAATTGTTTTCATGTCAACTTGTTGTGATAATCAACATTCCTTTCCAGCTGATTTTCACTGCATGCGAGAGTGGGAGTCATCGGCAATGCTTTCTGCGACCATCTTGTTGATCAGCGTACTTGCCATCTGCGGTAAGATTCATCCTGCCTCATTATTTTCCATCGTCTGTGCATTATTTGTCTACCGAAAACTCATAATCAAACAGATCTTGTTTGTTAATTGTTACTATAAACTGACTCGAGAAACAAACAATCCCTTATTTTTGAAACCGAAAGGTTCTCAAGTAACGTTTGAGAATGGTGATTTAACAAGTGAATTCAGTCTTAAAGATTACCTAAATCAATACTTTGCTCTCGTCCAATAGTTAAGTCATTATTCAGATTTTCTCATACGGCTCAGATGTACAACTATCTACATATGTACCCTCTGTATCTACTAGGTAACGAACAACCAACAACACCATCTTTGATTTGGATGATTCGTTGTCTGCACATTGGTTCGTGGCCGACTGTCTGCATTTTAATTACCAATTTATTATTGATGGCATTTCCAGACAAACTAAAGTCACGTCCTTCTCAATAATTTCTTGTGTTAGAATACCCCATCCGTCTTCATAGCTTTCATCTTTTGAAACAAGAATCGACACTGAAGGATCACTACCTTACAAAAACGACGCATTTTTCTTTTAATTATACCTTCACTTGCACCGAACGGAACCTAGACTGCTTTTGCTTGACGCAAAAAACTTGATCGAACGAGGCGACATCGGAGCCGCGAGTAGCTAGTCTCCTTCGCAGCCGTTATTAGGGTCGTCACGCAACGTTCCTCCCCACTATAACGGCTGCGAAGGAGGCTACGAGTAGCGTGCTTCCCAACTCGCATATCGCCTCGTTCGATCAGTTATTTCGGAATTGTTCCATTAGAGGCGGATTTTCGAGCAACAGTCTAGAGGAAACCAATTTAAACGTTTCCTTGGTTATTCCAGTCTATAAACAGAGTTAACTGAATAGAGTGTAATGTGAAGTGCTAGATTTCAATCCCATATGAACCATGTGAGCGTTAGCCCTACAGATGGAAATGGGCCCACACAAGGACAGAGAAAAACTTAGGGTAACCTGGGAATCAGCACTGCCAGGGTTTGCGAGCAGTCTCCTTGCAGGTGATCATATATTCACGTAATCTGCGCAATATAAATGTAAATTATTGTTATTATTATTTCCTTCGATCTTCCTAGATAAGTCGGGAAGAGGAAGCCGCCTCGACATTCTTTGATTTGCCGCTCATCCAAAGAAATGGATGAGCTAGTCCAGTTTCTAGCAATCTCGTCCCCAGAGTCCGCTTTTATTTTCACGGTCAGCACCAAGAACACGGACTCTGGCCACTTCCAAGGCAAGAAGTCCGCAAATCACGGACTTCCGGCTCGTCTACAAACACTCAGAAACTTGAAACAACAATGGGTGTCAAGGGTTACAAAAATGGACCATCCCTACGACGGCGCATAAATTAGAAGTGGCCAGAGTCCGTGTTCTTGGTGCTGACCAAAAGAAAAGTGAACTCTGGGGACGAGACTGTTTTTTTAAGTTTTGCGCATGATCAATCGCCTCGCGTCGTAAGTATTTTTGGAAAAGTTGAAATGGTATATGAAATGAATCATATATGAACTGCGGATATGAAATCAAGTGAAGCTATGATCTTCGCAGTTATGAGCGCAATTTTTGCAATTGCGTAGAGAAGCCTGAAAAAATTCAGGACTTCAACGGGGTTTGAACCCGTGACCTCGCGATTCCGGTGCGACGCTCTAACCAACTGAGCTATGAAGCCACTGACGTTGGGAGCTGGTCATTTGTGGGTTCTAATGGTCCCGTGGGGAATGAATCAATGATGAAATGGTATATGAAATGAATCATATATGAACTGCGGATATGAAATCAAGTGAAGCTATGATCATTGTGGTCATTAGAACCCACAAATGACCAGCTCCCAACGTCAGTGGCTTCATAGCTCAGTTGGTTAGAGCGTCACACCGGAATCACGAGGTCACAGGTTTAAGCCCCGTTGAAGTCCTGAATTTTTCAGGCTTCTCTACGCAATTGCAAAAATTGCGCTCATAAGTGCGAAGATCATAGCTTCACTTGATATTTTTGGAAATTTACAACAACGTGGCAATTTTTAACTGTCTAAATTCCCATAAGTATTTCCTCCGTACGCCGGTTACAGAAACTTGTCAGCCAGAAACCTATACAATTTTCAGTAAAATATGAAATGGCAATTTAAAACTAGAGTTTCCAAGAAAATGATTCCTTGGTTGTCGTGTGTTTGCCCGGCTCGATTGACCGCTAGCGGATGTGGACTCCCGGGGGACTAAATCCGGCGCTGTTACACTGTGCAGTTTTTCGCACAACTTGTGTCGCAACACCATTGCGAGACAAATCGCACGAAACATTGCCCAATGTAACATACCTTGCAACGGCCTAAAACGTTGCGAGACAATTGCAGAAACCGTTGCGGAAAGTAGAATTGAGTTCTACTTTCCGCAACGGTTGCAGCAAATCTTTTTAAGCATTGCGCAGTGTAACATCTGTCCTGCAACCTGTGTCGCAAAGGTTTGCGGCACCAGCCAATGAAAATGCTCCTTTAACCTCATATGATCATCGAAATGTTGCTCAGAGTAACACTTGTAAAACAACTTGTTTCGCAATGTGCATAACGTGAGAACGTTTGTAGAAATGGCGCTGCGAGACAAGTTGGACGAAAAACTGCACAGTGTAACAGCGCCCTTATTCCCCCTTCGCGGATTTGGACCCCCAATTACAGCTTATTGAACTGTTTATCGAGGTAGAGTTAGGGATTGGAAAACTGACCGATACCAAAGCATAAATCTTTGAAAAAAAGCCCAGATCAGTTAATTTTTCAGTAGAGGTTGTTTAAAGCATCCACGGCGGCATTTCGTAAAGTAGATACGAATTTTAACTCCTTCTAACAGAAGTTTAAATCACGCAATAGGAACTCATGGAATTGTTAGCATTGCTACTTGGCACAAATTATGCCAGTTTGCTCGAACTATGCCAAAAATTATGCTAGCATAATCTATAAATGCCTAATAGATACTCCGGAAGCCCCAAAATCACAAACAATTCATTGGAGGAAGCTATTTTTTCGACAGATCAGTGATCAATTACAGATACCAATTCACACCCCCGCAGGTCGACCTGAGTTGAATTGAAGGTGTAAACGCGTGTCGCCGTATCAAATAGTAGATGCTACATACAGATTCGTTCACGATCTGGCAAAAGTATTCGCGGAGAATTTTATTTTTAGCCCGTGTTCTGTTGGATTTAGCATCTTTCACGTCATAGCGTCGTTTTCGTTGTTTGGTTTCCGAACATTTTTTTTGTCATTTATTTGGAAATTCACAGACAACGTAACGGAAGATGTTACAAAGAGTAACTAGATCTAAAAATGTTGTAAATATATCATCAACAAAGAAATAGCATTGGCAGCAAAAATGGTACGATTAATTTACTTTCCTTTGCATATATAAATACATAAAGAAGTTGACAACAGCTGGTTAAGTTGCTATCCTCATCACAGCGAAATTGTTTTCATGTCAACTTGTTGTGATAATCAACATTCCTTTCCAGCTGATTTTCACTGCATGCGAGAGTGGGAGTCATCGGCAATGCTTTCTGCGACCATCTTGTTGATCAGCGTACTTGCCATCTGCGGTAAGATTCATCCTGCCTCATTATTTTCCATCGTCTGTGCATTATTTGTCTACCGAAAACTCATAATCAAACAGATCTTGTTTGTTAATTGTTACTATAAACTGACTCGAGAAACAAACAATCCCTTATTTTTGAAACCGAAAGGTTCTCAAGTAACGTTTGAGAATGGTGATTTAACAAGTGAATTCAGTCTTAAAGATTACCTAAATCAATACTTTGCTCTCGTCCAATAGTTAAGTCATTATTCAGATTTTCTCATACGGCTCAGATGTACAACTATCTACATATGTACCCTCTGTATCTACTAGGTAACGAACAACCAACAACACCATCTTTGATTTGGATGATTCGTTGTCTGCACATTGGTTCGTGGCCGACTGTCTGCATTTTAATTACCAATTTATTATTGATGGCATTTCCAGACAAACTAAAGTCACGTCCTTCTCAATAATTTCTTGTGTTAGAATACCCCATCCGTCTTCATAGCTTTCATCTTTTGAAACAAGAATCGACACTGAAGGATCACTACCTTACAAAAACGACGCATTTTTCTTTTAATTATACCTTCACTTGCACCGAACGGAACCTAGACTGCTTTTGCTTGACGCAAAAAACTTGATCGAACGAGGCGACATCGGAGCCGCGAGTAGCTAGTCTCCTTCGCAGCCGTTATTAGGGTCGTCACGCAACGTTCCTCCCCACTATAACGGCTGCGAAGGAGGCTACGAGTAGCGTGCTTCCCAACTCGCATATCGCCTCGTTCGATCAGTTATTTCGGAATTGTTCCATTAGAGGCGGATTTTCGAGCAACAGTCTAGAGGAAACCAATTTAAACGTTTCCTTGGTTATTCCAGTCTATAAACAGAGTTAACTGATTAGAGTGTAATGTGAAGTGCTAGATTTCAATCCCATATGAACCATGTGAGCGTTAGCCCTACAGATGGAAATGGGCCCACACAAGGACAGAGAAAAACTTAGGGTAACCTGGGAATCAGCACTGCCAGGGTTCGAGCAGTCTCCTTGCAGGTGATCATATATTCACGTAATCTGCGCAATATAAATGTAAATTATTGTTATTATTATTTCCTTCGATCTTCCTAGATAAGTCGGGAAGAGGAAGCCGCCTCGACATTCTTTGATTTGCCGCTCATCCAAAGAAATGGATGAGCTAGTCCAGTTTCTAGCAATCTCGTCCCCAGAGTCCGCTTTTATTTTCACGGTCAGCACCAAGAACACGGACTCTGGCCACTTCCAAGGCAAGAAGTCCGCAAATCACGGACTTCCGGCTCGTCTACAAACACTCAGAAACTTGAAACAACAATGGGTGTCAAGGGTTACAAAAATGGACCATCCCTACGACGGCGCATAAATTAGAAGTGGCCAGAGTCCGTGTTCTTGGTGCTGACCAAAAGAAAAGTGAACTCTGGGGACGAGACTGTTTTTTTAAGTTTTGCGCATGATCAATCGCCTCGCGTCGTAAGTATTTTTGGAAAAGTTGAAATGGTATATGAAATGAATCATATATGAACTGCGGATATGAAATCAAGTGAAGCTATGATCTTCGCAGTTATGAGCGCAATTTTTGCAATTGCGTAGAGAAGCCTGAAAAAATTCAGGACTTCAACGGGGTTTGAACCCGTGACCTCGCGATTCCGGTGCGACGCTCTAACCAACTGAGCTATGAAGCCACTGACGTTGGGAGCTGGTCATTTGTGGGTTCTAATGGTCCCGTGGGGAATGAATCAATGATGAAATGGTATATGAAATGAATCATATATGAACTGCGGATATGAAATCAAGTGAAGCTATGATCATTGTGGTCATTAGAACCCACAAATGACCAGCTCCCAACGTCAGTGGCTTCATAGCTCAGTTGGTTAGAGCGTCGCACCGGAATCGCGAGGTCACGGGTTTAAACCCCGTTGAAGTCCTGAATTTTTCAGGCTTCTCTACGCAATTGCAAAAATTGCGCTCATAACTGCGAAGATCATAGCTTCACTTGATATTTTTGGAAATTTACAACAACGTGGCAATTTTTAACTGTCTAAATTCCCATAAGTATTTCCTCCGTACGCCGGTTACAGAAACTTGTCAGCCAGAAACCTATACAATTTTCAGTAAAATATGAAATGGCAATTTAAAACTAGAGTTTCCAAGAAAATGATTCCTTGGTTGTCGTGTGTTTGCCCGGCTCGATTGACCGCTAGCGGATGTGGACTCCCGGGGGACTAAATCCGGCGCTGTTACACTGTGCAGTTTTTCGCACAACTTGTGTCGCAACACCATTGCGAGACAAATCGCACGAAACATTGCCCAATGTAACATACCTTGCAACGGCCTAAAACGTTGCGAGACAATTGCAGAAACCGTTGCGGAAAGTAGAATTGAGTTCTACTTTCCGCAACGGTTGCAGCAAATCTTTTTAAGCATTGCGCAGTGTAACATCTGTCCTGCAACCTGTGTCGCAAAGGTTTGCGGCACCAGCCAATGAAAATGCTCCTTTAACCTCATATGATCATCGAAATGTTGCTCAGAGTAACACTTGTAAAACAACTTGTTTCGCAATGTGCATAACGTGAGAACGTTTGTAGAAATGGCGCTGCGAGACAAGTTGGACGAAAAACTGCACAGTGTAACAGCGCCCTTATTCCCCCTTCGCGGATTTGGACCCCCCATTACAGCTTATTGAACTGTTGATCGAGGTAGAGTTAGATTTTGGATTAGGAAAACTGACCATAAAGCATAAATCTTTGAGAAAAAGCCCACATCAGTTAAGTTTTCAGAAAAGGTTGTTTAAAGCATTCGCGGCGTCATTTCGTAAAGTAGATGTGAATTTTAACTGCTTTCTAACGGAAGCTTAAATCACGCACTAGGAACTCATGGAATTGTCGAGTTAATTTTTTAATAAGGAGAAAAAGCGAAGTCAGACTCAAGTTTCAGTTAAAGTAGTACGCGCACGCGCTGTGGCCTTTCGTAAAGCGTTGTTTCTTTGATAGTTCTTTTTCTTTCATTTGATACTTTGAATGGGCGACGCTTTCACGAAGCCAATTGAAAGGTACTTCCGGCTCAAACAAATAGTAAAAATCCGCACCAGAAAGGACGCAATCTTAAACCGTGTCCTCACCAACATGCACCGCTTTTACGATGCCCCTCAGGGCTTCCCGCCCTTTGGCCTGTCTGACCATAATACCATTACTGTGGAAGCCGAAGTAAGAGACAATTGTCGTCAACAATCTAGATTTGTTTTCAAGCGTGACAAGCGGTAAAGTAGGAGAGCTGAGCTTCGTAGATACCTCTGTGCAATTGACTGGACAATGTTATTCTCCTCTGCAAATTGTTGGCAGGATATGCTTGACATATTCAATAAAGTGGTGCACACAGGGCTTGACCTTCTGATGCCCACCAGGAGAGTTCGCGTCAACACATGCCCCGTGGATGAACGATCACCTTAAATGACTCATTCTCAAACGACAAAAAGCCTTTCACGATGGCGGCAACGAATCAATGCTGTACAAGTTCTACAGGAATGCTGTTAATCGTGAAAGGAAATCGTGTAAGGCCTCATTTTACAAGTCTAACGTCGAGCATATTAAATGGGGAGGGGGTGGGGGGAGAGTCCAAATCCGCTGTAACACCCGCGTTCCTCCGCGCACAACACGGCTGGATCACTGATCCAGCTAATTGTATTTTCCACCAATCAGAAATTCGCCTGCCTGCCAAGTACAAAATACAATAGACCATA
Organism: Montipora capricornis; assembly: GCF_036669925.1. Taxonomy (NCBI): domain Eukaryota; kingdom Metazoa; phylum Cnidaria; class Anthozoa; order Scleractinia; family Acroporidae; genus Montipora; species Montipora capricornis. The sequence goes on from NC_090885.1 coordinate 4,394,612, forward strand.
GAAAATATTCGTATTCTCAGTATAGGAGTGGAGCTAGCTTGTCATAGAGGCTAATAAGGGGGAACTTTTCAAATGCAAATACTCTTTAATATATTCCACCGCATTAGCCTCCATTGCAAGCTAGTTGCATTCCAATATACTGAGAATACGAATATGGTCTATTGTATTTTCTGACCTTAACCAAACGCAGGTAAATTGACACTTGTAAAGGCTTCTGGCCCACGAAATAGCTTCAAAGACAGTTACGGTGTTGCGAAAAGAGAAAGCCATTACTACGCTATGTAGTCATACCAAAAATGTTATTTTAAAAACTGTTTTCTTGACAGCCTGCGGCCTGAAGTGCTATCACTGTTCAAGCTCAATATCGTTTGAGGATTGCATCAGACAACAAGAAGAAAAGGACTGCAATGAAGAATACAAGTGCGGAAAGTCTCGTTACAAGTACAAGAAACAAAAAGATATCTATAGCTTGTCTTGCAGCAGTAACATGCACTGCAATGATCCTGCATATATGTGCCGAGTTAGCACAAATTTCAGTAACGACTGTGAACTGACGTGCTGTGATAGAGACCTTTGTAATACAGGATCAACTCTGTTTGCTGTTGGCGTCATATGCATTCTTCTAACATGGCTTCTGGCGTCGATAATAATAATGACTTGATAAACGACTCGAGGAGTAGAATACATGAAATCTTAGTGCGTTTCATCCTAATTAAAATAAATCCATAAAATCTTTCGAGATTAAAATTCAGTCTTGGTGGTTTGAACTATGACACGAGAGAGTGTGAGAGATGGTTTATTGTCTCTTTAATATCTGTGGCTTTAAAAACACAAGTATTAGAAAGTCTGATCTTACTGATTATAAAGGTAGCACCTTTTTCACAGTTTTTACGATACCATAATTTAAGTGCTGATCCTACCCAGAGTCCGCTTTTCTTTTAGTCAGCACCAAGAACACGGACTCTGGCCACTTCCAATTTATGCGCAGTCGTAGTGAAGGTCCATTTTTGTAACCCTTGACAACCACTGTTATTTTAAATTTCTGAGCATACGTAGAGGATCCGGAAGTCCGTGATTTGCGGACTTCTTGCCTTGGACGTGGCCAGAGTCCGTGTTCTTGGTGCTGACCGAAAGAAAAGCGGACTCTGGGACGATATTGTCTGCCGACCTATAAACCTTGCACATAAATCAAAGAAACAGAACAGTCAATATAAGGAATAGTTTGAATGCTTATTCAGGACAAGTCACTTTTAGTTAATTACCAGTATAATGTTGCATTAAAGACACGTTTCTTGCTCATTGTAGTGATATTCATCCTGTTTCAATGTTTATTTTTTGGCCATTCACAAGTTCAAAAGATTCACGTAGTCCACTAGACTAGACTGTCACTTTCCAATACCTTAGCAGGTTCCGGCTTTAGACCTCTACCCTCACGATTACCTTTCTCAACAGTGTTTACGGGCTCAGCTATGCCATGTTACTCCAAAACATTTCCCTAATTAAGTAAATCTTTAACAAATCTTCTAAGCTGTTCCGTTTCAACGAGTCCAGTAAATGAACCATGAATCTTTCCATTTTTTATTCCTAAAACGGTGGGGAGCCCTGTCACCTGTTAAAAGACAGTAAGGTAAGTTTAGGTTCACATTGCAACCAGGTGGACAATCACACTTGGTTTGATGCCAATCTACCAACTTACAAAATTTGCATTAACGACTAACATTTGACATTCTTGCCTGGTATCTTCACCAGGGGTGATCTAAAATTACATCAAGAGCCCTTTTATATGCTCATTGGTTAGCGTCATTTTCTTTTCATAAGGTGGCAGGTGCAAGTGAGTGTTATGTTTTTAGGTCTTTAGGTCTTGTGTTACAGGATCCTTAGGTTTGGCAAAAATATGATTGGAAAGGTGTTTGAGCCATATTTGATTTGAAACTCTCTATGCGTTCATTATCCCCTGGATGTTTGGGATTCGGTTAGGGACAATAACTGCAGCCGGGTACTTGTCCCTCCATCCAACTGCAAAAGATAATGTATCAGTTTTCCGGACGAGTAGGGTATTTGCTGGTATTTCCTAAGTAAAAAAAATGACTTACTGATTTTCACTAACGGGATCAGGCCTCGGGATGACCCTCGGGATCCTTCGTTCCTCACAAAAAGAAAAGGATCGTGACTAGCCTGCGTAGTTGGCGGCGTTAGGGAGCTTTAGCGACGACAACGGCGATGGCAACGAGAACGTCACAAATTTGCATATTTAGTGGGCAAAAACAATATCTTTGCACGCTCTGCACATACATTTTTCATTTTTGTCCACAACGTGAAATGGCCAAATTTGAGGTTTTATGGAGGACGTCAGCACTTGAGTATAAATTTCCATTTTCTCCCCCAAATTAAGCTTGAATCATATCGGTTTCATTCTTGAGGGACTGCCTCACCATTGTCATGTTAAAAAGCTTGGAATAGTCTCGAAGTGATTACAATAATGGGAATTTATGTTTTGAGAAGACCTTCTCGTTGCCGTTCCCGTCGTCGTTGCTAAAGCTCCCTATTGTTGGCGCGAGGGGCAAACCCTCTCAGAGAATGGGAAGGGGGAGGCGAAAGGGGGTATTTCACAGCGCCCCTCCCCATTCTCCGAGCAATACCACAAGTTACGCAGGCTTGACCGTGACTAATCAGCCGTGAGCATGCAAAAGAACGCTCTTTGCAGTTTCATATCACCCCTGTAAAATTCAGAGCTATTGGCAGGACTGTTAAAACTAAAGAAACTCAAACTGGTATTGCGTTGGTAATGACGAAATCAAACAAATGTGGTATCAAACGTTGTGATTTCGAAGTAACCTGCGATCAGGCGTGCTTTTCTAAGATGATAAGTAGGGAGGGAGGTCATGATCGCAGGTTAATTTCGAAGCTGACGTTTCGAGCGTTAGTCATAGGAGGGTGAAAATGTTCGATAATGAATCTTGACTTTGTAAGTTGCATTTTTTTGCATTCATCAATCTTCAAGCCAGACCGACATCAAACCAAATCTAAAGTGCAGAAAATTACTGCTTGAGAGCACGCAACAGGTGTCAACCGCCCACGGGCCAAAAGCTATTGGATCGTCTTTTATGCATCCACATCCAGATCAGTAAATGCATTATTTAAGTGGAACGCTGCTGTGTATTACACAATAAGATAAAAAAAAAAATCTCAATATTGCAAACAGCAATTAGTTAAAAAGGTCAGAACTCTCCACTTTTCCGAGTTTGTTTTTTAAATGTTATATGGTCAATCTAAGACTCAAAATAAAACTACAGAAAGACTTGAGTTCCACTGTGCTGGGGGGTGTTAATTTAAATAGTTTTTTTGAAAATTAACAGCCTTTATGGCAAGTGTCTTAAGGGACAAGGGGAAGCAAAATTTAGGTTCAGAAAAACAAGACTCTATGGGCCCTCCCTTGTGCACAACGATTGTGATCCAATGGAGACACATGATATTGGTACATGCAAAAATATTCCAGGAAATATTGTAAATATCCCATGAATATTAGTAATATTCATGCCAACTTAAAGGGGCTAGGTCACGCTATTTTAAGTAAATTTGTTTAATTTTGTTAATTATGAGCTCTAAACGTCAAATTGGCTGAGCAAGAGTCTTTTATTTGCAAAATCAGGGCCACATAACAACTGAGAATGATTTTCCAGCTTTGTAAATGACATTTTGATATAGACTGATATAAATTTGAAAAAAGGTGGGCCGACGTTTTTCAAATTTACCCAAATTCAATCCATTTCAATCCTCTCCAGTTTTGTCCATCCATGTCCCTTCTTGGCTTCCCTGTGTTTTGTTAGAATTCCTCAATAGTTTTGAACACTTACTTTGATATTTTAGTTAATTCTGTGACCATTCGATCAGTGCTGAAATTGCCTAAAATTGCGTGACCTAGCCCCTTTAAGCCTGCACATCTTCATTGCTTTTTGCCACTTTTTGACGTGTCTGAAACTAATAACAAGGATTTAGATCATTCTTTTATTGGACACCAGTACTTTTGCAATGAAGGACAATTAAATTTTAAGGAACGACAGTTGAAGTTATGATAACTTAATTGTGTGATGTCTTGATGATAAAATAAAAATAAAAATTTTGCACTTACTTCGTACTCAAGAGCTAAGTCAGAATTGGTATCAACATCAACTTTGGCCAGCTCTAGCAATCCATTGCTTTCTTCAACAACTGAATCTAACTTAGGAGTCAAAGCTTTACATGGTGCACACCACCTGGAAAGAAGTTGAACCTTGATGTCAAAGGTGCAGTGGCATTGTTTTAACTTGTACACTATGCATGGTAATAAGTGTTCTTAAAGTATACCATTCCTGATGGCAAATAAAATACATCATTTTCAAAGGACTTCAAGATGGAAATAAACTATTAGAACATCAGCCATGTTGGTATATCAATTATGAATAAAACTCAACCCTACAGGAACCAGTGGCTCAAAGGCAGGGCTCAAAGTTTATGGCCCACTGCCGAAATTTTAAGCGCAGATTTAAAAATTTTAGGCCCACAGCTTCAAATACTTGAAGCACCTACTCCAAAAGAATACTTAATTAACGCTCAAAAAAGAGTGGCTCAGGCTTCGTGTTGCAATATTGGCCTATTCCGGCAGTATTGAACACAACGAAAACAAATAAAAGAAACAGGATATTTCACAACTTCATTATTTGGTGCTTGGTTGTGTTATATTTATGTTAAATTTATATTAATTTTATCAATCGGAGTATGTTAGTAGGGTCATATGAGTAAGCACTAGAGAAGTCGCACTGTATTTTGGCTTTTAAGGCGCGGTGGTGCGACCACACATGAATTTTTACGTGCACAGCCAAAACTCTAGTCGCGTATGCGACCAGTTGGTCGTTAACTTTGAGCCCTGAAAGAAAAGAGAAATAGGTAAATCACCATTCAGTTGATAACTCAATTGAATCTGATAGCACTTTTCTGCTAGAAAGTGATTTATTCAGAGAATAGACCCATCCACCTTTTAAACAAAAGAGGCCAGTTCTTAAAGTCCTTTTGCATAAGGCAACCATTATGGCTTCCATTTATGTGAGGGAACATGCTCTATTAAGTGATTTTTTATTTTGTTGTTAGGTGTCAAGTCCTACTGAGTGTTAGTACAACTCCCTTAATTTAGTCAAATACAAACTTCAGTCAACAGACTGTGATTTGGTGATCACTGGAGGACCGTTTAAGTACATTGGAATTTGTGCTTACACGTGAAAAGAAGAACATAAAAGGGTCAGAGGTAAGACCACTTGTCTTCAACCAATGTGTCCGAAATTCACTTTGAATTCTTGAATTTTTTCAGTGGTCCCAATGTGTTCCAAGGGGGTTCTTAGTACTCTGGTTTTCTCTTTCAATAAGAAGAAACAATGAACTTGATTTGATTTGCGGTTTCTCTAATTAGAGAGCACTTATACTTGGCTATTCAACTTTGAAACCCTAATGTACATGTAAAATGATTGTTATCAGTCTTGGATTTAACATAATAAAGAACTCATACTCAGCATAAAAGTCCACAAGAACAGGTTTTGATGAGGCAATAACTCGTTTTTCAAAGTCATCTTTGTCCTTTATTTCATAATATGAGGCTCTCAAATACGACGACATAGTGATGTGTGCTGATGTTCCAGAGAGATACTTAGGTGAAAAAAGT
>NC_090885.1:4405300-4410300 GCF_036669925.1 Montipora capricornis
TGACTTTGTGTGGACTCACGTAACAACAGCGGGATTTCTGTAATGCAATACATGTGACAGTCAGCGGGCCCTAGTTACAGTCAGCAAACATATCATGGGGCGTGTGGTTTCAAGAGTGCCGTCTGAGGTTGGGTAATTGTGAAGAAGAGCTCCCCAAAAAACCTGTCGGTAGTCTGTTGACCGACAGGTTACCAACAGGCTACGGACAGCTAACTGATGTAGCAAACCGACAGCCTACCAACATGACAGTCGGCCGACAGACGGCCGACAGGTTTTTTGGGGAGCTCTTCTTCACAATTACCCAAGGTTGTGGACAGCAGTTGGATCAAAGTGAAGTTTCAACCCATGGCAGAGGCCTCTTTTCCCGTACTCGGCAGCCCAGCGAATACAAAAGGGAGACCTCTGCTGGCTGCAGGAACACAGAAATATTCATTAAGTTTAAGTAAAGGCTTATGGTTACCTCACCTGACCAGTGATGGATTCGATACAAATTTGCTGATCAAACCATAATCAAAAAAAAAAAATCTAATATTTTCATTCCAAGGTTATTTGACCCCGACATCAAGTCTTGTTATTATGCTAGATTAAATTTCAACCTATAGTATTAATAGCTCAGTTGTGTTATTTTTTTAAAACCACTTGAGAAACAAAGAAGGGAATGTGTTGTCCATTTCAACGATGTGAAAGAATATTGCACGATCAATAAAAGAAATTATAGGGGTGCCAAGCACAATTCTCTGGAGCTGTGTCTGCACTCCATACACCTGGTACCTTGCCATGATTTTGGAGTGCTGTGCCAATTTAGTGAGTGTTAAAAAGGGGTTTTAGACAACTGATGGTTTCTACATAGAATCCACAATATTGCTTATACGTATGTAGGCAATAGTATGAACACAAGTGCATTTCGTGATTATTTTACGGACACGAGTGATGTTTTGAAAGTTCTCATAATTGCACAAAACATCACAAGTTACCATAATACATGAACCACAAAATAAATGAGCAAGTTCATACGATTTTTCACTTATTACATACTCAACAAAATCAATCCATCGCTTTTCTTCTATAGCAACTTCCGTATTGCACTCTATAACCTGACTCCTCCCCAGTCGTCTTCATATAACAAACGGCAGCGACACGGCAAAGTGGAAGAGAGGATGATGCGCTCCCTTTCTCGGTACCCATCTCTCCCTGCGCCCTGTATGAAGACCACTGGGGACGAGTCAGCTCTATAACCTTGTTTTGCACTCTATAACCCATTTATGCATTCGTTATTGACCAAATCAGAAACACTTACAGGGCTCCACATTAACACTCACCCATTTCCCATTGGAGAGTAAATTTCAAAAGTAAAAAAATAGAACTGAACCAGAATAATCATCCTATTTGGAAAGTAATTTTTTTGACTATGACAGAAAACCAATTTTCTTTTTAAAGGCCTTAAGCCAAATGTATGCAAATAAAATGAGCAAGCAACCCCTAAACATTGAGCGATTAGCAATCATTTGCCATGACCACCTCATTTTCCACCACATCAAAGAGCTTCTGTCTGAGGAAGTATGGGTACAATAATCACACGAAAAAATCACACATGGAAACTGAATGTGCCATATTGGATTGGGGCTTCTCAATAAGATCGAATTACACATTGACAGTATCAAGAAACATTTTTATTTCTGCAGTAACCGACTTTACTACTGTAATCCATTTTGGAAAGTGAGATTCTGAGATGGAAAGCAAATTTTGAAACCTAATGTACTCTCCAAAGTGAAAAGTGGTGCCAAAAGTTAGTGTCAAACCCTGCTCTATATTTTGAAGAGTGTACAATAATGACATTTATTTTATTACAATACAGCAGAAAGGACATTCCAAAAAGCAAACATACTGACACCACAGATGAAAAGACCCCGGCCACCCAAAGGAAAGAAAACGCATCCTGTTAAACCAAAGATGCAAAAAAAAGAACTAAAAAAGCCAAGCAGTGAAAGCTCAACACGATTAATGCCTAAAGACACTACTGTGCATCCCTTGCCACCCCAAGTGGATATCCCTGTTCATGACAATGATGACAACTTCTGGGACTTTTATGATAAGCCTTTCAACAAACCAACATAACCTTGTAATGTCACTTTAGCTGACCAATCCTTAAATCTGATAACTGCAGACAAATCAATATTGCTTAAAATTCTTTTTAATGCAGAGGTACAATTCCTGCTCATAATGCCGTGCTTTCTTAAAAGCAGGAGAGCTTGCAGGAACGTTTTTAATGAGTTTCTTCTAATTAAATTAATAACTGCCAGTATGAAAAGTAAAAAATTATTAATACATGTACAATGCAATTGAGTATCTCTGTCTTAATACCTCTCATTTCACTATTGAAACCACTGCAAGCCAGACTATTGTTATTCATCACATTGGTGAACTATATGTGATTTACTGGATCTCCTAGTCATAATAATAAATTAATATTATTGTCAAGTCTATTATGTAAACTGATTTTGTGCATAGAAGTTAATGAAAACATTAGTTAAAAAAACGATCAAAGCCTAACTATTTATATATAAACCTAAAAACAACTTTGTATAATTTCAAAATTTACATACATGTAATAAACACACTTTTTGTCTATTTTTCTGTACACCATTAATTAATGGGAAAAAAAAAGAAAACTGTCAGAATCAAAATACTTTGCATAAAAAGTGTTTCTGACAGTACAACCTCACTCCAATTTTAATTTGGGAGCTCCAGGGTAACCCTTCGTGTGTAAGCTGGCTATTACAAGTTTGGAACAGTGAATATTATTATTGAAAAATCGTTCAATCAAGTCTGATTTGTTCAAATACATAGGACACGATACACTACTTGTATCTTAAGAACTGAACAAAAGATCTCCTTTTGCATGCCAGGACCTTGGCTTCAAAAGATTGGGAAAATATAGAGGTTATTAACTAATAAGGGATGAAAGACAGAAAATCCACATCTGCAGCCAGCTAGATACTCTCATTTTCAAAGCTTCTGAGCATGCAGTCACACATGAATGTGCACTCGCAGATCTCCACATTTAAGAGTGGTGTGAACTGTCCCTTGGACATAAATAAGCTGAAAGCATAACTGCAATCTTCAACACTAATAGAGGCTTGACTTCACATCGCAGACAAAATTTCATCTGCAATCTGGGTCTCTAGAGATCCTAATGCTGAAAAAAAAAAAAAAAAAAAACAAACATTGGAAAAAGTACACTTGGTAGTTTACATTTTTATTATAATGCAATGAAAACTTTTCAAATGTGTTAGAATTACCTTTCTCACCAGGGAATGTTCCATGTCAAACGGTTTTGGCTACACCATGTGTAGTGTGTACAGTGCTTGAAATTTAAAAAAATCCCAAGTTGTCCCTGTTTCAAAAGCCAGGAAACTAGACCCATAAATTTGGTTGCCTTGATAAAGGCTTGGTTGTCCATTGGGAAACCACCTACCATTAAATGCATGCTGTGTTGAGATGAAATCCTATGGAGTTGGAGCATGAGTATCCCATAGTTCTAAGTGTGCACCTGTAATTTTTTGTGGAAGTCTGGGTTTAAGTTTTAGCATTTAACTTCACACTACTATCAGACATTGATAACAAAAAACCGATGAGTGAATCAGGTACTGCTTATGAAACACATTTTCTATTTTTGGCTGGGTTGTCCATTGTTTTTTCGTCTGGCAACCAACCTTTTCATTTTACCAAAAACTAGTTGCCCGGTAAACTTTCCGGTTGTCTGGGACGACCAGACGACCGGACGACTGCTAAATTCAAGTACTGAGTACGAAAGTTATTACTTTGACTGAAAACATCAAACCTTTTGAGAAATAAATGATGTTACCTCCTGGCATCTCTGGGAAAACTGTCTCTTGTCCATTACCAAAAATGCCAACAATATCAACATCATTGTCAGAACCATTAACAACTGACTTCAGTGGGGAGCCATCACCTGGAAGCAAATCTGATACGGGAACACTTGTACTAGGAATGACACCTGGCGAGAAAGCTGATGAAACCTGATCATCTTCGGAACTGGACTGGACTAAAAAGGCAATAAAATAAGCAGATCAAGCTGAACGTCAGAGATACATGTAATGTTGAATGTATGTCCAGACTATTTAAAGGGCTACTATGATCAAAAAATCACTTCTTTTTTTCTTCAGATTTTGAAAGTGTGATTGCTCAACACTTGACTGGCAAAATTTTAAGCTTTGATTTTTATCCAAAGGCTATTTACTTTGAGTATAAGTTTTGGATTTCAGGGTCTGCCCATTACACACGTTTTAAACTGACGAATTGGACCTCAGAGGGTTGGATCTGGGGAAAAGTGATGTCATTTACTTACTGGCTTAAAATTTCAGCATGTAAATGCAGCTTATGATATATGCAAAACATGAGTTTTAAAAGTCTGAAAGCCCAAAAGTCTGTGCTGGATATTAGCGGTAATTCAGCCGTGTACACACGCATTGCATTCTTAAACCATTGAGTCTTTGACGTCACTTTCTCCTTGATCCAAGCTCTCTCAAGATTTTAAAGTTAGTAATGGCAGACCATTAAACAGGAAATTCCAGTTAAAATAAACAGGTGTCTTTAAAATCAAGGCTTAAAACTTTGATCAGTTACTGTTTCGTTAACATAGTTTTGAAATCCAAAGAAAAATAAAATTGCTTTTTTGGTCACAGTAGCACTTTAATGAGTTCAAGTCATAAAATTAATGTCCATGTAGAGTATGTATGACACCAAAATGTAGCAACAAACTTTCTCCCTTTCAAGTCTCTTTCCATGGTTTTGACAAAGCAGGCTCTGGGATTGAAATTCTTTTGGACATGTAGGACTTGGAAAGTCCCAGGCTTTTTGTGGTGAATATTTTCATTAAATAAATAAATAAATAAATAATTTATTTATTTATTTATTTATTTATTAGACTTCCAACAAATTACAATGCTATGGAGAAGCTGGACAGGTGAAGCTCTCCG
>NC_090885.1:4415300-4421752 GCF_036669925.1 Montipora capricornis
CTTAAGAAAATTAATTGGACTCCACAATCTTCCACTTTCCTACATGCAATGCAAAACTAGCCTTCTTCATGGACCAGGTTAACAACCTACATGTAATAGTCAAGCGTTTCCCATTGAATCATTTGAGATGCATCCAATGGATAAGCCGTGGTTAACCCCAGAAATTAAAGATGCTGTTAAAAAAAACAACACACGTGTCTGGCCAGCGAAAAACATTCCTCTTGTTATATTCTATAGAAATAAGTTTAACCTATTCACACCTCAAAATTAATGCCCTAGAAGGCCCCCCACTGATGAGTAAAATCGTCTGGCATCAGACAGAGTAAAATCTATTATTTAGTGTCACTCTCAGAGGTCAATAGGTTAATTAATGGGGACAAGGAAAAAAGGCCAAGAAGCAAAACTAGATAACTCTCAAGCCTCCTCACATAACTGGTGGAAAGAAATCAAGTAAAGCTATGATCCTCGCAGGTATGGATGCAATTTTAGCAACTGGGTAGTCAGAAGCCTGGACTTCAACAGGGTTTGAACTCGTGACAGTTGCTATAACGGTGCGACGCTCTAACCAACTGAGCTATGAAGCCACAGACGTTGGGAGCTGGTCATTTGTGGGTTCTAATTTTCCTGTGAGGGATGGTGGAAAGAAGTTACACCGCTCTCTGGAACATCTAAAATCAAATGTTGTAGAAGGAAAGTGGACTAGCACTTGCCAACTATATTAATCAAGCATTTCCTAAGTTGGCAAGCAAAATTGCCCCCAATCTTATGGTGCCTCATTGCCCATCTCGTTGGAAAAAATCCAGACAAGTTCGTCATCTAAGTGTGTAGTGTCCAACATGCACTCTCCACCATCAATATCTATAAATCTATGGGTCGGCATTCCAAACTGGTTACTATCTAAAAGAACAACTGTCACGTCCTGAGTTAACCAAAACATCACATATTTAATACTTCAGTCCAAGAAAGATCCATCCCAGCTTTATGGAAATGTGCAGATGTTATACCACTCCTGAAAAATTAAAGTGTCAAGTCTCCAGCAGATGATCTATGGTGGTATCTTTGACAACCGACTCCTTAGCGAGATTCTTGAAAAATGCAATTCCTGCCTCTTAAACCCTACATGTACACATCTGAATATCTGGATCCTTTAACTCCACAAGGGAAAGTATCCTCTGATAAAATGTCATACAGAACGTTACAAGAACAGTTTTATCCCATTCGCAATTCAACATTTTTTATAAGTATTGAATCCATTTTTATAGTTTGTACATATTCACAATTATGTTAATTGTAAAAACTACACAATTCACGATCAATAATTATAACCTGAACATTTGTAAAGTTGCTTAATTAATAAAAGTAATAATAATAATAATATTATTATTATAAATTATTATTATTATTATTATTAATTTATTAAATTATTATTATTATTAATATTATTATTATTATTATTATTGAGGAGCACTGTTTCAAGTTCTGAGGCAAGGCTGGACATCAAAGCGGGAGGGTTCTGGGCAAGAGGAGTTACGGCATTTTTTGATGTAAGAGTTGCGCACGTCAACTCCAAGTGTTACCAGAGCAAGCCAACATCGGAAGTGTTCAAGGAGCAAGAAGAAGAGAAGAAACGCAAGTACCAGCAGAGGGTGTTAGATGTAGAAATGGGTTCGTTTACGCCTTTAGTATTTGGAACCAATGGCGGAATGGGAAACGAGTGTCAGGGGTTCTTAAAGCATCTCGCAGACAAGATAGCCCAGAAAGATACCGAGCCTTATCATATTGTAATCACTTGGCTCAGGACAGTGAGATTTCGTTTGAACTCTTAAGATCGGTACATGCATGCGTTAGAGGTTCGCGAAAGCCGTTTCGTAGCAAGATAGAGCAATCATTAGACTGTAAAATAAATGTAGCTAGTGCGGATATTTGAGATACACGGTCTATATGTTTTTATACTCGGGGCGTTTTATGGACACTGGTTTAGCCGTCATTAGTATAATTCGATTGTATGATTTTAATATCTCTGCATCATGGAATTCGTAATTTTATAGAATTTTGAATTTTTTTATTATCAATCATTTCTGTTTCTTTAATGTAAGCAAGTGAAATAAATAAAGTCTTATTATTATTATTAGTATTATTATTATTATTATACATAAATAAACAAACAAAAAATGAACCAGAGAAGAACTACCTTGCACTTGATGCTGAGGGAGATGTCAATCCTGATTCACTGTTTAATGGATGAAGTTGCATTGTCAGTTCACCTAGATGAGCAAAAGCCTCTCCTGCAGCAGTAAATATTTCAGCTACCTATCAGTAGGCAAAAAAGATCACAAAATTTATACAAGGAGTCACTTTCCAGCAAGAAGAATATGATTACCTCATACATGTATGATCATGGAACAGGATCAAGAAAAGTCCTTACATGTATGAATGAAAGAAATTAATTTTATTTTTATACATAGTTACATTTAATTTATTAGAAGTGTTATAGAAGGGTGATAATGAAGAAGTGATCCTCTCCCTTAACTGGACAATTAACAAAATTGTCTCTTATAGACACCTGAAAAATTCAGGAAGCTTCAATGGGAACCTATATGACCTCTGCGATGCTGGTGCAATGCTCTGCCAACTGAGCTATGAAGCCACACAGTTGGGAGCAGGTCAATTTGTTGGGCTCATTTGTTCCCAATGAGTGCGAAAGTGCAAGGGTCACTTCTATGTTTTGTCTACAACCTGCACTCAAATATATACATTTCTTTCATTCATCTCATTCACGGCTTCAAATGAGCCCATCAAATTCACCTGCTCCCAGCTATGTGGCTGACATACAGTAGCTCAATTGGTAGAGCATTGCACTGGCATTGCATTATGAGGTCATGGGTTCGAATCCTGTTGAAACCACCTGAATTTTTCAGGGGTTTATACATGTGATAGACAATTGCTTAAATTGTCCAGTTATTACCACTTGCATCCATCCTTGAAGCGTGACAAATTTTGAGCGAAATTTCACTTTTCGAACGTTAATGGTTTGTCCGGTTATGAATCACTTTTGACCAATGAAACGTTGGCGGTTATGTTGTGAAATTGACAACGTTTTTTGACGGCATACCAGCATGTTTTGTTCATGTGCTCTCAAAGTTTTCAGGTTTTTAGTGAGAGCGTTCGGGTTTTGCATGAACGCTCTAATAACGTCTCTGCTCGTTTTGCAATGGAAACAAAAAAATTCAAAGTCAACAAGTTTGGAATGAGGTAAATTACTGTCCAGGAGTCGCTTGAGATCAAGGTTTTAAATGCTCCTTGAAACACGGAAGAGCACGTATGCGCAGAATGCCCTGGACACAGAAATATTTCCTCCTCAATCTTTCTAGTTTCACTTCGGTTTCTTTTTTTTTTTTTCTCGTAGTTGCTGGATCACATATCTCTTCTTGGTAAAGTATACCAAATTCCACATTCGGCATCTTTGGAAACTCACGGAAGATAGATGTTTATAACTCTTCTAGATTCCTAGGCAAATTCATAGATATCTCCGCTCACACGGAAAACCTGAAAACGTGAAGAGCACGTGAACAAAACATGCTGGTATGCCGTCAAAAACGTGGTCCATTTCAAAACATAACCGCCAACGTTTCATTGGTCAAAAGTGACACACGACCGGACAAACTGTTAATGTTTGAAAAGTAAAACTTCGCACAAAATTTGTCGCGCTTCAAGGATGGACGCAAATGGCAGTAAGTGTGAGGATCACTTCTACATTTTCAAAAACCATTATACTATGTTTACCTTGGCTGCAGATGAACTCATGATGAAAGTCTACAGATGATCATAAAAGTATAAAAAATACAAAAAAGTTATACAAACATTAAACTTGGCTGAATACTATCTGAGAGGATTTAAGAGGACTTTTTGTGATTATTTATTCCAAGACGTAACATGCTAATCAAAATCAATCACCATAAACGTTGTTGATAAGTCGATACAACTCGATATAAATTTTGTTGATAATTGTCCATCACTATCGATTTTATCGGCAAAAGTGGAGACGATTTTCAAGGTTGGTTTCATAACCAAGACAATAACTTGTAAGGAAGTGTAAACAACTCTGTAGGGCAATAAAGAGACAATCGCTTTTTTAGCCAATGTAGAATCGATCAAAATTGAACTATAACTTTACAAATCAATCAAAATTGATAATAACAAGAAATCGCACCATCGACTTCTCTTGATTGACAATTATTGAATTCAATCAACAATGATCGATTTTTATGGATCACTATTGAAATTATTGACATGTTATGTCCTGTTTATACAAATGAAATGACCTGTGGTAACATGCATCACTGGCTTTCAATACATTGTGACGGCTACCTTTATTACCTCTTTTTTCTTCAGAATTTGAAAGTGTGTTTGTGTAACTCCTGAATGACAAAATTTTAAGCTTATCCAAAGGCTGTTTCTTTTGAGTGTAAGTTTTGGATTTCATGGTCCACCATTACTCACATTCAAAACTGACCGATTGGACCTCAGAGGGTTAGATATAAGGAAAGTGCTGTCATTTACCCGCTAGCTTACAATACATGTGCAATACAATAACAATACATTATTTAACAAGGGTAACACATTAACCGTTAACAGTTACTTACGTGTAGTGTCCAAGGATGGAGATAGATACAAAGACAGGTCTTTGATAAGCAATGGCCTGAGTAAGCTTCCCTGTGGGACTCCAACAGACACCTGAACGGGATCAGAAAGCTCATTTAAAAACCATTTTCTGCGAGTGGCCATTTAGATACGAGCCGAACCACTTGATTGCTCTAGTAAAGAACAACCTTACACACTGAGTTTATAAAGCAGAGTGTGATGGTTGACCAGGTCAAATGCTTTTTAAAGATCTATCAGTAGAAGCCCGCTCAGAAGGCCTCAATCCATAGTATCGAGAATATCATCCGACAGATTAATGACCGCAAGTTCACAAGAGCATCTAAAACCAAACTGAAAATCAGTGAGGAGACCATGTTTAGTGAGAAAATAAAGAAGTGAGAATGCACATGGCGCTGGAGGATCTTTGAGACTGTGGCAAGAATGAAAGGAAGAAAATTTGAACCGGCTAAAAGGGAGCCTTCCATATGTAAGGGAGAGAATTAAGCAACTTTCCATGTCTGGAAAAATACCACACAAAAGACTCAAATTGAAAATAGAGGTAAGCGACAAAGAGATTACTGATGCAGCTATTTTGAGGAAAAAGCCACTGATCCCATCAAGGCCAACAGCCTTGTTTGAAGGCAGTCGAGAAAGACTAGAGAAAACAGAATCCTCCGTGATTGGCAGAATGGAAAAAAAAGGTGTGATCGAGCGCGGAGTTTGGAATGTACAAAATTGGTTAAATCATTCCAATTCTGACTCTCCAGTAGATCGCCAAGCTGAGCCGAGGAAGTGATCTTGGCAAAATGTTCATTAAAGAGGTTAGCTATCTTGGTTGGGTCACTGGACGTCACACCGTGGACACTCAGCTGACTAGGTAAATTAGTACATTTCGAAGGAGAAATATGATTTTCAAAGGTTTTTTGGGTTATCCAAATTATCTCTTATGGTGTCGCGATAAAAAGAAGACTTGGCCTTACTAATCAAATGAACAACCTTGTTCCTTGCTCCACATTAATTCAGCTGTGTACACATGCACACAAATGGCACTCTTAAACTAGTGAGTCTTTAATGTCATTTTCTCCCCGCTCCCGCACTCTCAAGATTTCAAAGTTGGTAAAGGCAGACTACCAAATAGGAAGATTAAAATAAACAGGTTTCTTTTTTAAATCAAGGGTTAAAACTTGGGTCACTTAGTGCTTAGTTAACATAACATAGTTTTGAAATCCAAAGGAAAAGAAGAATTGATTTTTTGGTCATAGTACCACTTTAAAAAATACTACGTCTTCTACATCAGTTTCCTTTATAGTGGTTATTATTAATACACTTAAACTACCGTATAACGGACCAGAAGCGTCCGGCTCTTAATAACTTAAGCTTATATTTTAATTATTTGATTGAATTTTGAGAATCTTATTCAACCTATGGGTATTAGCTCTACGGATATCCTGGTGATATAAAACCCTACCTTATATCTTTAAGGCCTTCTAAACGACTGATATAATGACCTCTTTATTACCAGAAGAAACGTTTCAAACACTGTTTAACTCTTTTTCCTACTCCTTCTAAACGCCATTGAACGCGACGGTTGAATCCCAGTGTCCGTTATTAATTGTCATGAGTTGTCATGTACGTACAAATGAAATTAGATGGCCGTGAACTCTCAAGGGATTGGAAATAGTGAACGACTCTCTGTCTACCGAGATGCAACGCGCGCAGACACGAAGGTTTCGTATGATTCTCCGCCGGTTGCGTTTTTTTCTTCTTTAAATCAATCGTTATCGTAGACATCCATCGGGATTTGTTCTTAC
>NC_090885.1:4426252-4431252 GCF_036669925.1 Montipora capricornis
ACCACAAAATAAATGAGCAAGTTCATGCGATTTTTCACTTATTACATACTCAACAAATCACTCCATCGCTTTCTTCGATAGCAACTTCCATATTGCACTCTTAAACTGACTCCTCCCAGTCGTCTTCATATAACAAACGGCAGCGACACGGCCCAAAGTGGAAGAGAGGATGCGCCTCCCTTTCTCGGTACCCATCTCTCCCTGCGCCCTGTATGAAGACCACTGGGGACGAGTCAGCTCTATAACCTTGTTTTGCACTCTATAACCCATTTATGCATTCGTTATTGACCAAATCAGAAACACTTACAGGGCTCCACATTAACTCTCACCCATTTCCCATTGGAGAGTAAATTTAACACTTCGAAAGTAAAAAATAGAACTGAACCAGAATAATCATCCTATTTGGAAATAATTTTTTTGACTATGACAGAAAACCAATTTTCTTTTTAAAGGCCTTAAGCCAAATGTATGCAAATAAAATGAGCAAGCAACCCTAAACATTGAGCGATTAGCAATCATTTGCCATGACCACCTCATTTTCCACCACATCAAAGAGCTTCTGTCTGAGGAAGTATGGGTACAATAATCACACGAAAATATCACACATGGAAACTGAATGTGCCATATTGGATTGGGGCTTCTCAATAAGATCGAATAACACATTGACATTATCAAGAAACATTTTTATTTCTGCACTAACCGACTTTAATACTGTAATCCATTTTGGAAAGTGAGATTCTGAGATGGAGAGCAAATTTTGAAACCTAATGTACTCTCCAAAGTGAAAGTGGTGCCAATTAGTGTCAAACCCTGTGCTATATTTTGCAGAGTGTACAATAATGACATTTATTTTATTACAATACAGCAGAAAGGACATTCCAAAAAGCAAATATACTGACACCACAGATGAAAAGACCCCTGCCACCCAAAGGAAAGAAAACGCATCCTGTTAAACCAAAGATGCAAAAAAAAGAACTAAAAAAGCCAAGCAGTGAAAGCTCAACAAGATTAATGCCTAAAGACACTACTGTGCTTCCCTTCCCACCCCAAGTGGATATCGCTGTTCATGACAATGATGACAACTTCTGGACTTTTATGATAAGCCTTTCAACAAACCAAACATAACCTTGTAATGTCACTTTAGCTGACCAATCCTTAAATCTGATAACTGCAGACAAATCAATATTGCTTAAAATTCTTTTTAATGCAGAGGTACAATTCCTGCTCATAATGCCATGCTTTCTTAAAAGCAGGAGAGCCTGCAGGAACGTTTTTAATGAGTTTCTTCTAATTAAATTAATAACTGCCAGTATGAAAAGTAAAAAATATTAATACATGTACAATGCAATTGAGTATCTCTGTCTTAATACCTCTCATTTCACTATTGAAACCACTGCAAGCCAGACTATTGTTATTCATCACATGGTGAACTATATGTGATTTACTGGATCTCCTAGTCATAATAATAAATTAATATTATTGTCAAGTCTATTATGTAAACTGATTTTGTGCATAGAAGTTAATGAAAACATTAGTTAAAAAAACGATCAAAGCCTAACTATTTATATATAAACCTAAAAAAACTTTGTATAATAATTATTTCAAAATTTACATACATGTAATAAACACACTTTTGTCTATTTTCTGTACACCATTAATTAAATGGGAAAAAAAAAGAAAACTGTCAGAATCAAAATACTTTGCATAAAAAGTGTTTCTGACAGTACAACCTCACTCCAATTTTAATTTGGGAGCTCCAGGGTAACCCTTCGTGTGTAAGCTGGCTATTACAAGTTTGGAACAGTGAATATTATTATTGAAAAATCGTTCAATCAAGTCTGATTTGTTCAAATACATAGGACACGATACACTACTTGTATCTTAAGAACTGAACAAAAGATCTCCTTTTGCATGCCAGGACCTTGGCTTCAAAAGATTGGGAAAATATAGAGGTTATTAGCTAATAAGGGATTGAAAGACAGAAAATCCACATCTGCAGCCAGCTAGATACTCTCATTTTCAAAGCTTCTGAGCATGCAGTCACACATGAATGTGCACTCGCAGATCTCCACATTTAAGAGTGGTGTGAACTGTCCCTTGGACATAAATAAGCTGAAAGCATAACTGCAATCTTCAACACTAATAGAGGCTTGACTTCACATCGCAGACACAATTTCACCTCCAATCTGGGTCTCTAGAGATCCAATGCTGGAAAAAAAAAAAAAAACAAACAGTTGGAAAAAGTACACTTGGTAGTTTACATTTTTATTATAATGCAATGAAAACTTTTCAAATGTGTTAGAATTACCTTTCTCACCAGGGAATGTTCCATGTCAAACGGTTTTGGCTACACCATGTGTAGTGTGTACAGTGCTTGAAATTTAAAAAAATCCCAAGTTGTCCCTGTTTCAAAAGCCGGGAAACTAAACCCATAAATTTGGTTGCCTTGATGAATGCTTGGTTGCCCATTGGGAAACCACCTACGATTAAATGCATACTGTGTTGAGATGAAATCCTATGGAGTTGGAGCATGAGTATCCCATAGTTCTAAGTGTGCACCTGTAATTTTTGTGGAAGTCTGGGTTTAAGTTTTAGCATTTAACTTCACACTACTATCAGACATTGATAACAAAAAACCGATGAGTGAATCAGGTACTGCTTATGAAACACATTTTCTATTTTTGGCTGGGTTGTCCATTGTTTTTTCGTCTGGCAACCAACCTTTTCATTTTACCAAAAACTAGTTGCCCGGTAAACTTTCCGGTTGTCTGGGACGACCAGACGACCGGACGACTGCTAAATTCAAGTACTGAGTACGAAAGTTATTACTTTGACTGAAAACATCAAACCTTTTGAGAAATAAATGATGTTACCTCCTGGCATCTCTGGGAAAACTGTCTCTTGTCCATTACCAAAAATGCCAACAATATCAACATCATTGTCAGAACCATTAACAACTGACTTCAGTGGGGAGCCATCACCTGGAAGCAAATCTGATACGGGAACACTTGTACTAGGAATGACACCTGGCGAGAAAGCTGATGAAACCTGATCATCTTCGGAACTGGACTGGACTAAAAAGGCAATAAAATAAGCAGATCAAGCTGAACGTCAGAGATACATGTAATGTTGAATGTATGTCCAGACTATTTAAAGGGCTACTATGATCAAAAAATCACTTCTTTTTTCTTCAGATTTGAAAGTGTGATTGCTCAACACTTGACTGGCAAAATTTTAAGCTTTGATTTTTATCCAAAGGCTATTACTTTGAGTATAAGTTTTGGATTTCAGGGTCTGCCCATTACACACGTTTTAAACTGACGAATTGGACCTCACAGGGTTGGATCTGGGGAAAAGTGATGTCATTTACTCACTGACGTAAAATTTCAGCATGTAAATGCAGCTTATGATATATGCAAAACATGAGTTTTAAAAGTCTGAAAGCCCAAAACTCTGTGCAGGATATTAGCGGTAATTCAGCCGTGTACACACGCATTGCATTCTTAAACTATTGAGTCTTTGACGTCACTTTCTCCTCGATCCAAGCTCTCTCAAGATGTTAAAGTTAGTAATGGCAGACCATTAAACAGGAAATTCCAGTTAAGATAAACAGGTGTCTTTAAAATCAAGGCTTAAAACTTTGATCAGTTACTGTTTCGTTAACATAGTTTTGAAATCCAGAGAAAAATAAATTGCTTTTTTGGTCACAGTAGCAGTTTAATGAGTTCAAGTCATAAAATTAATGTCCATGTAGAGTATGTATGACACCAAAATGTAGCAACAAACTTTCTCCCTTTCAAGTCTCTTTCCATGGTGTTGACAAAGCAGGCTCTGGGATTGAAATTCTTTTGGACATGTAGGACTTGGAAAGTCCCAGGCTTTTTGTGGTGAATATTTTCATTAATAAAATAAATAATTTATTTATTTATTTATTTATTATTTATTTATTTATTTATTAGACTTCCAACAAATTACAATGCTATGGAGAAGCTGGACAGGTGAAGCTCTCCGAATAAAACTGAAAAAAAACAAGATTTACCAGTAATTATGATCAAAATAAAGAATCAAATTTAAGTCTACAGTCTGGGCAGCGGCATTTTGTGACCCAGGAGCAAGTGTTCGATGTATGAAATTGCTTATCAAAATAGAACTTTGTATAATGCTTTTTAAGAAGCCCCTTGAAAGTACTCAAAGAAGTACATAAGACTAAGTGCAGCTCCACTGCTAATGCATTCCATGAAGGCACAACATAGTTAAAAATGACGAAGGTCTCAGTTTAGCACAAAGGTAAAGTACATAATTATAGGCCCTTTGTCAGACCTCCTTGTGCGCCTCATAGGATGGAATTCATTGGCAAAGTCGGAAGGATCAAGTGTGTGCAGTCCCTGTCTGCATTTGAACAGAAAAGTTGCCTCAAGGAAAGGGGCAAGAGACTACAGGCGACAAGTCTGCCCTTGTAGTCCTGAGTCAGATGAACCTAGTGGCCCTATGCTGAACTCCTTCAATTTTTATCAAGTTCTTTTATAAAAGGCAGACCAGACAGGGACCCCAACTTCCAACTTGCTACGTACCACTGAAACATACAGTAGAGTAGCGTTTTACGTGTAGCTTGCATGGGAGCTTTGAACCCACAGGTACACTTTATGAAACCTAAGGAAAGATTCACCTTTTCAGTGATGGGTCAATATGCACTGTCCAGCTGAGGTCTTTTGTAACTGTAAATCCGAGATCACGGTAAGAATCTACAGGACCAATCAAAATATTTCCCATCTGATATGGATGGATGCATTAAAGGATTGAAAGATCTTGATATCCTAAGAATTTTGCATTTGGTAGAATTGACTGACATTCTCCAAGAGTCACCCCACTGCTTGATTGCAGAGATATCCTGCAGGAAATTCAAGCCATCCTCTAAAGTGCTTATTTTTCTAAAACACTTGGAGTCATCTGCAAACAAGGCGAGGTTTGACTCTGAGGAGACCACGCCAGAGAGGTCATTT
>NC_090885.1:4436252-4443752 GCF_036669925.1 Montipora capricornis
AAGATCCATCCCAGCTTTATGGAAATGTGCAGATGTTATACCACTCCTGAAAAATTAAAGTGTCAAGTCTCCAGCAGATGATCTATGGCGGTATCTTTGACAACCGACTCCTTAGCGAGATTCTTGAAAAATGCAATTCCTGCCTCTTAAACCCTACATGTACACATCTGAATATCTGGATCCTTTAACTCCACAAGGGAAAGTATCCTCTGATAAAATGTCATACAGAACGTTACAAGAACAGTTTTATCCCATTCGCAATTCAACATTTTTATAAGTATTGAATCCATTTTTATAGTTTGTACATATTCACAATTATGTTAATTGTAAAAACTACACAATTCACGATCAATAATTATAACCTGAACATTTGTAAAGTTGCTTAATTAATAAAAGTAATAATAATAATAATATTATTATTATAAATTATTATTATTATTATTAAATTATTATTATTATTAATATTATTATTATTATTATTATTGAGGAGCACTGTTTCAAGTTCTGAGGCAAGGCTGGACATCAAAGCGGGAGGGTTCTGGGCAAGAGGAGTTACGGCATTTTTTGATGTAAGAGTTGCGCACGTCAACTCCAAGTGTTACCAGAGCAAGCCAACATCGGAAGTGTTCAAGGAGCAAGAAGAAGAGAAGAAACGCAAGTACCAGCAGAGGGTGTTAGATGTAGAAATGGGTTCGTTTACGCCTTTAGTATTTGGAACCAATGGCGGAATGGGAAACGAGTGTCAGGGGTTCTTAAAGCATCTCGCAGACAAGATAGCCCAGAAAGATACCGAGCCTTATCATATTGTAATCACTTGGCTCAGGACAGTGAGATTTCGTTTGAACTCTTAAGATCGGTACATGCATGCGTTAGAGGTTCGCGAAAGCCGTTTCGTAGCAAGCTAGTGCGGATATTTGAGATACACGGTCTATATGTTTTTATACTCGGGGCGTTTTATGGACACTGGTTTAGCCGTCATTAGTATAATTCGATTGTATGATTTTAATATCTCTGCATCATGGAATTCGTAATTTTATAGAATTTTGAATTTTTTTATTATCAATCATTTCTATTTCTTTTAATGTAAGTAAGTGAAATAAATAAAGTTGTTTTATTATTATTATTATTATTATTATTATTATTATTATTATTATACATAAATAAATAAACAAACAAAAATGAACCAGAGAAGAACTACCTTGCACTTGATGCTGAGGGAGATGTCAATCCTGATTCACTGTTTAATGGATGAAGTTGCATTGTCAGTTCACCTAGATGAGCAAAAGCCTCTCCTGCAGCAGTAAATATTTCAGCTACCTATCAGTAGGCAAAAAAGATCACAAAATTTATACAAGGAGTCACTTTCCAGCAAGAAGAATATGATTACCTCATACATGTATGATCATGGAACAGGATCAAGAAAAGTCCTTACATGTATGAATGAAAGAAATTAAATTTTATTTTTATACATAGTTACATGTATAGAAGGGTTATAGATGAAATGAAGAAGTGATCCTCTCACTTAACTGGACAATTAACAAAATTGTCTCTTATAGACACCTGAAAAATTCAGGAAGCTTCAATGGGAACCTTATGACCTCTGCGATGCTGGTGCAATGCTCTGCCAACTGAGCTATGAAGCCACACAGTTGGGAGCAGGTCAATTTGTTGGGCTCATTTGTTCCCAATGAGTGCGAAAGTGCAAGGGTCACTTCTATGTTTTGTCTACAACCTGCACTCAAATATATACATTTCTTTCATTCATCTCATTCACGGCTTCAAATGAGCCCATCAAATTCACCTGCTCCCAGCTATGTGGCTGACATACAGTAGCTCAATTGGTAGAGCATTGCACTGGCATTGCATTATGAGGTCATGGGTTCGAATCTTGTTGAAGCCGCCTGAATTTTTCAGGGGTTTATACATGTGATAGACAATTGCTTAAATTGTCCAGTTATTACCACTTGCATCCATCCTTGAAGCGTGACAAATTTTGAGCGAAATTTCACTTTTCGAACGTTAATGGTTTGTCCGGTTATGAATCACTTTTGACCAATGAAACGTTGGCGGTTATGTTGTGAAATTGACAACGTTTTTTGACGGCATACCAGCATGTTTTGTTCATGTGCTCTCAAAGTTTTCAGGTTTTTAGTGAGAGCGTTCGGGTTTTGCATGAACGCTCTAATAACGTCTCTGCTCGTTTTGCAATGGAAACAAAAAAATTCAAAGTCAACAAGTTTGGAATGAGGTAAATTACTGTCCAGGAGTCGCTTGAGATCAAGGTTTTAAATGCTCCTTGAAACACGGAAGAGCACGTATGCGCAGAATGCCCTGGACACAGAAATATTTCCTCCTCAATCTTTCTAGTTTCACTTCGGTTTCTTTTTTTTTTTTCTCGTAGTTGCTGGATCACATATCTCTTCTTGGTAAAGTATACCAAATTCCACATTCGGCATCTTTGGAAACTCACGGAAGATAGATGTTTATAACTCTTCTAGATTCCTAGGCAAATTCATAGATATCTCCGCTCACACGGAAAACCTGAAAACGTGAAGAGCACGTGAACAAAACATGCTGGTATGCCGTCAAAAACGTGGTCCATTTCAAAACATAACCGCCAACGTTTCATTGGTCAAAAGTGACACACGACCGGACAAACTGTTAACGTTTGAAAAGTAAAACTTCGCACAAAATTTGTCGCGCTTCAAGGATGGACGCAAATGGCAGTAAGTGTGAGGATCACTTCTACATTTTCAAAAACCATTATACTATGTTTACCTTGGCTGCAGATGAACTCATGATGAAAGTCTACAGATGATCATAAAAGTATAAAAAATACAAAAAAGTTATACAAACATTAAACTTGGCTGAATACTATCTGAGAGGATTTAAGAGGACTTTTTGTGATTATTTATTCCAAGACGTAATATGCTAATCAAAATCAATCACCATAAACGTTGTTGATAAGTCGATACAACTCGATATAAATTTTGTTGATAATTGTCCATCACTATCGATTTTATCGACAAAAGTGGAGACGATTTTCAAGGTTGGTTTCATAAACAAGACAATAACTTGTAAGGAAGTGTAAACAACTCTGTAGGGCAATAAAGAGACAATCGCTTTTTTTAGCCAATGTAGAATCGATCAAAATTGAACTATAACTTTACAAATCAATCAAAATTGATAATAACAAGAAATCGCACCATCGACTTCTCTTGATTGACAATTATTGAATTCAATCAACAATGATCGATTTTTATGGATCACTATTGAAATTATTGACATGTTATGTCCTGTTTATACAAATGAAATGACCTGTGGTAACATGCATCACTGGCTTTCAATACATTGTGACGGCTACCTTTATTACCTCTTTTTTCTTCAGAATTTGAAAGTGTGTTTGTGTAACTCCTGAATGACAAAATTTTAAGCTTATCCAAAGGCTGTTTCTTTTGAGTGTAAGTTTTGGATTTCATGGTCCACCATTACTCACATTCAAAACTGACCGATTGGACCTCAGAGGGTTACAATACATGTACAATACAATAACAATACATTATTTAACAAGGGTAACACATTAACAAGGGTAACACATTAACCGTAAACAGTTACTTACGTGTAGTGTCGAAGGATGGAGATAGATACAAAGACAGGTCTTTGATAAGCAATGGCCCGAGTAAGCTTCCCTGTGGGACTCCAACAGACACCTGAACGGGATCAGAAAGAGCTCATTTAAAAACCATTTTCTGCGAGTGGCCATTTAGATATGAGCCGAACCACTTGATTGCTCTAGTAAAGAACAACCTTACACACTGAGTTTATAAAGCAGAGTGTGATGGTTGACCAGGTCAAATGCTTTTTAAAGATCTATCAGTAGAAGCCCACTCAGAAGGCCTCAATCCATAGTATCGAGAATATCATCCGACAGATTAATGACCGCAAGTTCACAAGAGCATCTAAAACCAAACTGAAAATCAGTGAGGAGACCATGTTTAGTGAGAAAATAAAAGAAGTGAGAATGCACATGGCGCTGGAGGATCTTTGAGACCGTGGCAAGAATGAAAGGAAGAAAATTTGAACCGGCTAAAAGGGAGCCTTCCATATGTAAGGGAGAGAATTAAGCAACTTTCCATGTCTGGAAAAATACCACACAAAAGACTCAAATTGAAAATAGAGGTAAGCGACAAAGAGATTACCGATGCAGCTATTTTGAGGAAAAAGCCACTGATCCCATCAAGGCCAACAGCCTTGTTTGAAGGCAGTCGAGAAAGACTAGAGAAAACAGAATCCTCCGTGATTGGCAGAATGGAAAAAAAAGGTGTGATCGAGTTTGGAATGTACCAAATTGGTTAAATCATTCCAATTCTGACTCTCCAGTAGATCGCCAAGCTGAGCCGAGGAAGTGATGTTGGCAAAATGTTCATTAAAGAGGTTAGCTATCTTGGTTGGGTCACTGGACGTCATACCATCGACACTCAGCTGACTAGGTAAATTAGTACATTTCGAAGGAGAAATATGATTTTCCAAAGGTTTTTTGGGTTATCCAAATTATCTCTTATGGTGTTGCGATAAAAAGAACACTTGGCCTTACTAATCAAATGAACAACCTTGTTCCTTGCTCCACATTAATTCAGCTGTGTACACATGCACACAAATGGCACTCTTAAACTAGTGAGTCTTTAATGTCATTTTCTCCTCGCTCCCGCACTCTCAAGATTTCAAAGTTAGTAATGGCAGACTATCAAATAGGAAAATTAAAATAAACAGGTTTCTTTTTTAAATCAAGGGTTAAAACTTGGGTCACTTAGTGCTTAGTTAACATAACATAGTTTTGAAATCCAAAGGAAAAGAAGAATTGATTTTTTGGTCATAGTACCACTTTAAAAAATACTACGTCTTCTACATCAGTTTCCTTTATAGTGGTTATTATTAATACACTTAAACTACCGTATAACGAACCAGAAGCGTCCGGCTCTTAATAACTTAAGCTTATATATTTTTAATTATTTGATTGAATTTTGAGAATCTTATTCAACCTATGGGTATTAGCTCTACGGATATCCAGGTGATATAAACCCTACCTTATATCTTTAAGGCCTTCTAAACGACTGATATAATGACCTCTTTATTACCAGAAGAAACGTTTCAAACACTGTTTAACTCTTTTTCCTACTCCTTCTAAACGCCATTGAACGCGACGGTTGAATCCCAGTGTCCGTATTATTAATTGTCATGAGTTGTCATGTACGTACAAATGAAATTAGATGGCCGTGAACTCTCAAGGGATTGGAAATAGTGAACGAACTCTCTGTCTACCGAGATGCAACGCGCGCAGACACGGAGGTTTCGTATGATTCTCCGCCGGTTGCGTTTTTTCTTCTTTAAATCAATCGTTATCGTAGACATCCATCGGGATTTGTTCTTACTCAGTGTTTCTTGATACAGCTACATTATCATAGTTATTAGGGACGAGATATTTTGTCGTTAAGTGCAATTCGCAAGTATTTCAACGTGGGTTGGAAGACTGAGCAGTTGGACCGACAATCAATACAGGAAAATGCTTCGACCTGATCCGCCTAAGGGCCCTCTGACGTATTTTTTGGGGTGCGTTGCTAAGGATGTAATGGTTAAGTAATTTGAGAGAATTTGGCATTATTTTGGTCAGTTTCCAACTTTTGTAAACCAATAACCTTAAATATGACGTCATCATACCACGCCCATTGTCACGCTTCCAATAAAAGAAAACTCGAAATTTGTCTTCGTGCACGCAATTTGGGTATTTAATCGATGGTTTGATAATTTGTATTCGTTTTTTCGCCCCACGGACAAATAGCCCCCACTTTCTGGATGATTAGCCCCCAGCAAGAGATTATGAAGGTAAGAGAAGTAATCCCTCATAATGGCCCTATTCCCATCGTAATCCCTGTTAAGTTATTTTTAGATCTCCTGCGAGATCCGGTATTCCCACGAGGGTTAACTGATAGCCAATCACATGTCCTCATTTTTACCAACGTTGACAGCTGAGCGAATTCCCACGCAATGATCGCGTCGTTCGCGATTTACCATCAAACAAAAATGGCGGAGGATGGTGAGACAAACGCGAATATACATTTTGTGGACGAACGTGACTTGTTGACTACAGAGTCAAGCGATTACAATGACTTATGTTTTGAAACCTGTATCTTGGAAGGAACGAGTTACGTAACCGACAGGATTTTGTACAGAATGGCAAATGGAAGACTATAGTCGATAAGTACGATCTCTCTGACTTTAATAAACGCATTCTCGGTTTCCTTTGCGGGATTAAAATATGACGACTTAATTCTTATATGGTGATAAAGTAGACAGATAGAGCTAAACAACAGTACCAAACATGAAAGGAAAACTTGAATCAAGTGTCCGATAAAAAATTTTTGAACCCGTGTTATCGGATTCAAGTGAATTTGCAAAGCACGTATGTTAAATATAGCTGTCTCCTTAAGGACGTTCGCGCCAATTGTTTCTGCGCATCCTTACTGCGCACGCAAATGCACACGCCACGTCATACACGAGCGCGCGCGCTAAGTAATAAAATGAGAAATGATAGGGCAAAAGGCCATTGCTATAGCTTTGCCTGGATTTAACGCTCTTGGACGTTCGGTGACCCCTACTTTTCTTTCCAGAAACGGATTTTATTTACAATTATCTCCACGTTGTCCAAAAATGAACAAAAAATCAATGTGGTAAGTTCTGCTCACGGGACATCAAATCCTGCCATCTTGCGGCTGCAAGGCGCGTGAAACTGTGGTCGCTAAATGCGAACTTCAGGGGCGGATTTAGGGGGGGGCCGAGGCGGCCGCGGCCCCCCCTTTCAGTTCGTTGGAGATTTTTTTTTGTCAAAAGATACAATAATTTTATCATTTTGTAAGCAGTCTGTTGGAGCTTTTGATTTTTTTAGCTAAAGCGTGATTTTTCGCTAATAGTATGACCAAAGTTGTGCGAATAAACTTTCAACTTACAGGAGCTAATATTATCCTTTCGAAATGAGGAAGAAGACTGGATGCGAAATACTTGTCTACAGTCAACCTATCTTACAGAGACTGTAACAACGTAAAATCTTAATGTCTATATATATATAATTATATATATTTCGTGACTTTGAAGCGAAGAGTCAAAAACCATGCATCATCAGTAACCATAACTTATAATTTTATTCAATATGAAATCCTGATACATTACGTTCCAGATTGCACCAGAGTGCATGTAAGAGTACCCAATTTTTCAAAATTTTCTTGGGGGGCATGCCCCCAGACCCCCCTAGAAAGTAGCGCCTAAGGCGCTACTGAGGCGCGCTAACGCGCGCTGATTAGTATTCTTGTTCGGCCCCCACTTTCAAAAAATGCTGGATCCGCCCCTGAACTTGATCTTTATGGAACCTCACCAGTTGACTAAATTCACTTAATTAGTCCACTTAAACAATATTTGGCAGAGAAGATTTCACTTCAAAGATTTAAATGC
>NC_090885.1:4458752-4463752 GCF_036669925.1 Montipora capricornis
TAATGTGCTCTTTGGATGTCTCCTCCCTATTTACAAATGTGCCACTCGAGGAAACGCTAAACATTTGTCTAGACAAATTGCATTGTTGTTTTACGCAAGCTATTGGAATTTGCCACCAAGAAGAGCCACTTTCTTTTTGATGGTAAATACTACGACCAAATCGATGGCGTTGCCATGGGTTCACCATTGGGCCCTGTCTTAGCCAACATTTTTATGTGTACTTTTGAAGAAAAGTAGTTGCTGAACGCCAAAGTTAGTCCTTTCTTTTGGAATCGTTAGGTTGATGACACATTCACCATGTTTCACAACAAAGACAATGCAAATGAGTTTTTACACTATTTGAACGGCTGTCATCGCAATATTAAATTTACCATTGAATTTGAACATAGCAATGCAATTGCTTTTTTGGACATTCTTGTCACACGTTATCAAAACAACGTTTTCACGACATCCATCTACCGAAAGAAAACTTTCACAGGTGTCTACACGAAATGGGATTCCGTCACTCCACGAAAGTACAAAATAAACCTCATCCGCTTCCTCACTTATCGCTACTACCGTCTGTGTTCATCTGGCTCCTTGCTACAATCTGCCCTCAATGATCTTCGAAAACTCCTTCTTCAGAACGTCTACCCACAAGGCATAATCAAATATCATATCAACGATGTTTTGAACAAAAACAGACAACATCAGCATAGCAATCCAGTGTCCACAGTTCCTAAGAGAGATATTGTTATCCTACTTCCCTACTTAGGTTTGCAAAGCAACCAATTCGCTAAACGCCTGAAATCTTGTGTGTACAAATTCTACTCTTGTGTTAACCTTAAGATTGTTTTTCAGAGCACTCGATGTATAAAATCTTTCTTTCCTTACAAGGACCGTAGTAATCGTTCACAACAATCCAGAGTTATTTACAGAGCAAATTGTTGGGATTGTAATGGTATTTACATCGGTAAAACTAAACGGCGGCTTCACGATAGAAAAACCGAACATTTTAAGGCTTTAGCTAAAAATGACAATACTTCAGCCATTGCTGACCACGTCAAGGCCACTGGACATAACATCAAGTGGGATCATTTAATTTTGATATTTTAGCGAGAGGCAAAACAGACTATCATTGTAAAATAAAAGAGACCTTCTTTATTCAAGAACTTGAGCCAGCTTTCAACGTCAACGTCGGAAGTGAAAAGCTGATGCTTTATTAATCTTTTCTGTTTTTATTATAATTATTATATATTTTACTGTTAAGTATTTGCTTAATCTAGGTTCCAGTCCCCTCATCCGCTTTGTTATATATAAATAGCTGTTTTAAATTCCAACGGTTACTTTTGAAAATGTATGTAGAGCACATACGAAACGTCAAGTCATAATCAAAATGAACAAGTTCAATATGTTTATCACTGCTGTTTGTGTCTTATTTTTGATCAAACCAAAGTGTTAAAATCAACGCAAATAATGACGCCGCAGTCCGAAATGCGCAGACCTATTAGAGTCTAGTGTTTCTATCAGATAGGACACTCGATCTCTATTTTCTTGCGCTAGCGCTTCAGGAAAGTAAACAAATCCGTAGATAATGCGTGAGAGTGGACGTGGTAACCGGTGAGGCCGAAGCCATACATGCATTCGACAACAGGATGTTTCAGATCAGTGCTCCGCTTACACGGATTCCTGTGGTGACAAAAGCGCAGACATCATAACCCTCTCCGTCAGGGCGATCACTCCGGTAAAGGACGTAGCCCTGAATACTTATATAAGCACTGTCGATGTAGCTGTGCAACCAGGACTCCGTAATAACACCGGCATCCATGCCGCTCGTCGTCAATCGTGCAGAAAATTCATCGAGCTTTTTCTTGATCGATCTGGCATTAACCATGTAGAAACTCGGACGTCGGCACGCTTTCGCGATTTCACCAGAGGACTGGGGGACAATTCTTGTACATGTTCCTCCAAGTACAGGTTGAATTTGGGCGTTATTTCGATTTCGAGTCATGCTGTTCTGTGATATTCTAACTGGTATATTTTTCCTTTCACAATTAGGCGACTCATGAAGGCGTTGTCTATTACAAAAGGTGAGGGCGGGAGCTGTTGTTTGAGAGATCTGCCTGACTGCATACAAGGTGTTGGCTTGAATAATGTTGTCCATTTAGAAATATTCAAGGCGAACTTTTTGAGCTGAAATTGCTCTCAAAGCTTCACCCGAATATCTAGCTGCCATCAAGATAATTCTGCGATCTTTAAGTAGAGGCGAAAAGGTAAAAGGTAGAAAATTGTACAAATTTGCAGAGCTCCAAACATTTGCATAACATATTTCTACAACCCCAACTCTATCCAAAGCTTCGCCTTTGTTGTCCTTTAATTAGAGACTCATCGTTGTTGCACTTTATTGACTTTAGCCCAATTATGTTCTCAAAAGTTGACATTAGTCGTTTTTTAGACAGTTTACTTTACCGAAACAAAAAGAGTAATGACAACAATGTCACGGTATATGATATTAGTGGAGGCCATCTGCACACAAAAATACAAAGATGAAAACAACAAACTCACGAATTGTGTGGTTTCAGGCGAATCATCAGTTGATCAAAGATGGAGGGTACATCTCTTAAAACGTACTCGTTTGGAATACGTGACCAGTCCGCTGAATACCGCACAGCAGGGCCACCTCTTGCCGCAACACATGGAAGGTTTGTTCCAAGGGGTGTGATTGCCACAGTTGTTACAATTATCATTTTACTCATCATTTTAGTCGTCGTTTTGGGTACCCTACTCGGAAAAGCAGGAGATAGAAATCTCAGGCTCTTACAGAGCCAGGAAGAGAAAGGTAAGTGGCAGATTTAAAGTTTACGAAAGTGCCAATTTGGTTATCAAGATTGAATTAAAACGGGTGTCATATAAGGTGAAGATTTTAATACCTGAAAAAACTTAATCGAGAAAAGATTAGATGGAAGAATTCCTGATAAAGGATAACAGAAATGTGTTTTCTATCTGTCACAATAGACCTATTTGAAGGATTTAACTTTTTATTGTCGATTTTGTCTAGGAACTACTGAATTTTCCTTCTTTTGCATGACATACACAAAAGAAAAAAAATTGGGCGGGAGAAATTAGAGGGCAATCCTAAGTAAACCTGTGAGCTCTTCTTCCGAATTGTCTGCTCAGTTTTGATTGGTCGTTTCTACGATTGTTTAGCGGACAGACGCATAAATTATCGATAATAAATATGTTGAACGTATGAACGACAACAGAGCGTCTGGCTTCTGACTTGCCTATTTTACATGTCTTTAGAGGAAAAAAGTGAGTAACAAAGTTTTAGATGTGTCGACCCGCTTTTTGTTTGAGAGTTAACTTACGAGGCAAACGCACAATTTACCAATTCCCTTCATTTGCAAAATTATTACGTGGGATGCCTGCCTATAGGCACTATTTAATTCACTATGTAATGGACAATTTCACTATTTTATGGAAACTAGCTTTACAAGATCCAACGGCATTTACTGGTCTAACAACTCCGGGGACAGAAGTATGGTGGAATGTACGCTTGCCGCGCAACGTTACTCCCAAGCACTATGACCTGACCATATTTGTTGATCTAATCAAGTTTAAGTTCAATGGTCATGTGAGCATTCTGATTACCGTCACAGAACCTACACAATATGTTTTGCTGCACACCAACAGGCTTGCTATTACGTTGGTTACTGCACAAACCGTCTGGGAAGGTAAGTACTGAAATGAAATGTATGGGGACAAAATGTATGTGATCGATAAGTAGATTGAACTGGTCTCTGTTTGTTGTATGAAATAGTCTTTTTTCATCATTATCCACTTAATAACATAGAAAAAGGAACGTATTGGTTCAGTAGCCCCTTGTTACAGCAGATGTAATCTGTTCTTCTAATTCAGCCAAATAACCAGGTTATCTTTGAAGGTACAGAACCGAGAAAATATTAATGTCCGTCTGCAAGATTTAAGGCACTCTATGCTTAGCCTGCGAGCAGGCCTTCCGAGGGACTGGGTGTGGGGGTTTTGAATGTCGCTTCCAAATTTTGGACTCAAAATACTGATTGGCTGAAATTAAATTACCTCGTGACGACACCATTGACAAGCTCCGACAACAAGAAAGCCTCTTGGCTTCGCAGAGACGAGGTGGTCAGAAATGCGTCTGAGAAATGCCTCTGAGAAATGCAATTTACCATAATTTACCATAACTTTACATAATCAAAGGTCGGGCAACGCGATGCAATGGATTCTCTACTGGCAGGAAGGAAGTTCTATCTCTGTTATCCACAGGATTCGGGAAAAGTCTTATTTCCTAACTGTTTTTCGTAGCGGCCAAAATACAACGAGGGCGACTTCATGTCACCGTTGTAGTTTCCTGTCCTCGACAAAGCATTATCGCTGATCACATTTGGACAAAAATGTTGCTGATTTAACGATAGAGAACGATAGAGGAACTCTACGCGATTTTAGCAAGTATTTGGTTACGCCGAAAAGGCGGCTCCACAAATGATTGCTCGATCTCCTCGTAACTCCGACGATTTACCGTACTGAATATTCAGCTACGCTTCACAGCATCAGCAATAGTTGTTAGGGTTTTCTGGCGAAGGCTTCCTTCCTTTACATTTTGCTTTGAGTTTCTGCCTCCATAGGCAGCCCAAGCTCGCGTCACTACAGAAAGCCTTTGAGAATTTAAACGTCAATTTTGAAGCCTAAAAAATGCTCAATTTAACGTTCATTCAATAAAATGAATAAAAATGAGTCACCTCTGGTGTTTTCTTGTGTCTTTTGGAGATTATTTTACCGTTTCGAGAAGTCCGTGTGTTTCAATGTTCTAAGACGAAGTCAAGGCTGCACACTAAGATTTCGACCGTTGTCAGCTCAGAGGCGGTTTGCGACTCGAAAATCCATCCCAGCCGCGATTTTTTTCACGCAAAGCTAAAGCCACATAATTTGCGAACCTCCGTGAATGTTTTGTCGTCAAAAATCCCCACGCACTTGGCTGGAAA
>NC_090885.1:4473752-4476252 GCF_036669925.1 Montipora capricornis
CCTCTGTCGGGGGAGAATCAGCAGAAAGAAAGTAGCAGTTTTATCTATTCCATTTGACAGCAACTTTGTTGCCCCCAGTAACGACATCTGAATGGAATTGTTCTCCCCTTCTGCACTTAAACTGAGTTTGAATATTAATATAACATAAATTACGTTAATCAGATCACTCAACGCTTCGTCTAAAATACCAAATGTCGTAACCTGTGGAGGTTTTCTTCAGTTTCCAGGCAACTTTGCTTGTTGTTTACAGGTGATGAATGTTTCAGATCGTGCTGGTGTTATTGATGACGCATTTGAACTTGCGAGGTAATGACCGATTAAAAAAGCTCGGTTTTTTCGATTCCGTTTTGTAATCAATACAAAGCTTTTCAACTCGGTACTCTCAATCCCTGTGGAATTAATGAACGTTTTTCATTCAACTAAAGACCAGAGTACTTTCACAATTAACTGACACAACACAAATTACTCGACTCTGAGGATAGTTCGCTCAGGTTGTGGAAACATCACTCAATGCCCACAACAACACTCCGTCTCAGGACTACTCTCATCGGAGCGATCTTTGATATTGACGGTGGTCCGGTTATGATGCAGATCGTCGGGTCACCTGTAAAACAGGATGCTCAGCCTTGATTGACTTAATTAAAGCTGCTGTAATTGCTGCATTTGGCCAGTCTTCGCTGTTGGCTCCTACTGGGTCAGGAATATCTCTTCCGTTCTTTAGGCCAAACTGAAATGCAAGGACACAAACAATCAGTTAGGCCCAAACGTATCTCGACAGATGCTATTGCATCCAGCGTTTAGGCGGTTCTGTCTCGTCAACCCGACCAAGTATAACATCAGGAGTAGAATAATTTTACTCCTCAATTAGCCTCCTTCACTGACTCGCCGCAACCCGACTAAAGACGCAAGGCAAGCATGAAACGACCCAAAGGATGCTAATAAACTCACAGTCGTTTACTTTCTGCAGACCCTAGCCCTAAAGGACGAGTTACTGGTGCTAGTGACAGGAAAGAATGTTCTTAGGGTTAGGGTTCACGAACAGGAGTACGGACAAACTACATCAACTAAAGAAGACTGACATCACCAACATTCAGCTCCACTTCTGTCAAGTAGTCTGTAAGAGTGAGTCGTTTTTCTGTAAACAGCATTTCATAGGCAATTTTTCTACTTTAACGATAACTCTTTTTTGTCTTTGGTATTCAACGAATAAAACTTCAAATGAATGATTTTTTGTTGATTTGAACTAACCATCTCTTTTAATATCATTGCGAATATACTATTCGTAACATTATGCGAGACGTTTGTCACATGAATCTATCTATGCCTAAAAAGTTCC
Source organism: Montipora capricornis (assembly GCF_036669925.1). NCBI lineage: Eukaryota > Metazoa > Cnidaria > Anthozoa > Scleractinia > Acroporidae > Montipora > Montipora capricornis. Next base: position 4,475,089 of record NC_090885.1, read on the forward strand.
TGTTCCGGCTATTCGGAGCACTCATAATTTCGACAAGTATTCCCGTTTTATGACACTAATATTGATCATTGTATCCGTTTATCAAGCTTGAAACCTAGAAACTTACTCGATATAATCCTTCACTTTGGCCTTGACTTTCTGATGGAATCACTACAGAGAACGTTGCATCAGGTTGTAAGAGTGGTATCGGAATCCACCAACGGGCGGCACCATTGTCTCCGCCCACTCTCCTTTAAACCGTGATGATGGCAGTCTTTTACCTGACACCTATTTAGGTAAAGGTAAAGGTACACTCATTTTACTCCCCCCTCCCCTCCCCCCTCTTTCCACCAGTGCAACGTTTTAAGGGTATTTAAAGCTACTTAAGCTACACGGAAAGGAAAGAAGCGGAAACAAGGATATGAGATCCGGGGATCGAACCCGGGACCTCTTGAACCTATGTTGCGCACTAACCGACTGTGCCACTCCTTCCTCCTCGTTTACAATTTAAGAAAGCGTTAAATCACCCTTAAAGAATAAAGTAGGTCGGAGTGTCGAAACGTCAGGTCTTGAATTGTAACTTTTTAAGCTCCATTCATTTTAAGCCGGAATAGCGTGAAACTATGTTTGATTGTCCACCTGGCTGCTTTGTAAACGGTTAATTCAACTGTAATGAACTGTGCATTTTTTCGTTAGTTCCATGCTGTAGCGGGTGAGAGCAGGCTTTGACCCTTTCTCTGTTAAATTGCCCTTTTATAGATAGTACTCCAGTAGTCAATTTTACTCTTCAAAAGTGCGCCCTTATACGTGAAATGTTAATGGACTTTTTATTCCACTCTAACGTACCAATAATTTTTCTTTTCAAAGGAGTGGTAGACTAAACTATACCAAAGCCTTAGAGCTGACCTCATACCTGCAACGTGAAACAGAATATGTTCCATGGGTGGCAGCCGTAAAGAACTTTAAATTTATCAAGAGTCTTCTTACTCCAGAAAGGCCAGCTTTCAAACATTTGCAGGTTAACATACAAACTTGAGTGCTTTATAAGATTATAGGCGAGAGCAAAACTTTGTTTTCTATACTAACATCTCTCGTTATTACAATTGCATCTTTTTGTAATTCTCTTCTGTTGATAAGTGGTGTTGCTGAGCTGTGTTTTGCTGGAGTGGGTAATATAAATGACTT
>NC_090885.1:4483752-4486252 GCF_036669925.1 Montipora capricornis
CTCTGCCGCGAGATAAAACAATTCCTTTGGCAATATTAATTTGTTAATTCTCTACTTTCTCAAATCTCGGTTTTCACATGACGTCACGACCGCCATGTTGGTGCCCTAAACAAAGAAAAGGCGGCCATGTTGGTGCCCCGATCAAATCCTCCGGGATTTTAACTCTATTATTATGCAAATGCTTCCTTTTGTTTTCGTTGAAAAACATGGCTGTTGATCACGTGAGTGAAAACCAGCAATACACCTTGTTTACCCCCAGAATGTTTGCATAGGTATTGTTTCCGATTTCTCTTGGGACATCTTTATGTCCCGGGAGAAATTGCAAACAAAGATTATGCAAAATTTTGGGGGTAAACAAGATGCATTATGAGATTTGAGAAAATACTGAACGATCTTTGGATTTGACTCAGATTGGGAGCCCGAGGGAGAGTGCAAGTTTTGAATGTCCAACTTTTCGCGTCCACAGCGAGAAATTTTACTGCTTGTATTTGTTGGACATATGTGCATCATCTTGGTTTGTATATTCTTTCGAATTTTGTCCATCGTGGCAAGGCTAGAATTAAAACAAAAGAATTTGATGCTGACAGTTATGAATTTACATTTCACAATTTGTTCGGTTAAAGTGGTACTATGATCAAAAAATCATTTCCTTTTTTTCTTCTGATTTTGAAAGCGTGTTCGCTTAACACCTAACTGGCAAAATCTTGAGCTTTGAGTTTTATCCAAAGGCTATTTATTTGTAAGTTATTTGTAAGTGTAAGTTTTGGATTTCATGGTCTGCCATTACTCACGTTCAAAACTGGCCGATTGGACCTCAGAGGGTTGGATCTAGAGAAAATGACGTCATTCACTCACTAGCTTAAAATTTCAGTGTGTAAACGCAATTTATTATATGTGCAAAACACGGGTTGAAAAGTCTGAAAGCCCGAAATTCCCGTGCTGCATATTAATTAGGCCGCGACCACACGCATTGCATTCTTAAACTAGTGAGTGTTTGACGTCATTTTCTCCTCGACCCAGCTCTCTCAAGATTTTGAAGTTAGTAATGGCGGACCAACAAATAAGAAAATTCCAGCTAAAATAAACAGGTGTCTTTTTAAAATCAGAACTTAAAACTTGGGTGAGTTAGTGTTTAGTTAACATAGTTTTGAAATCCAAAGCAAAAACAAAATATTTTTTTGGTCGTAGTACCACTTAAACATAATATGAAATTCAGTATGAGCTGCCTAAAATAACCAAATAGAGCCAGGCAGCCACGATTTCCCTTTAAATAAACGAGAACGATAAGTTGACTAGTTAAAGTTCAAGAGGTAATGGTAATGAATTTTTAATTAGGGCATTTTCTATTAACATATTCAAATGCGCTTTATAAGCAAGAGATCTATGGGTGAGATCGGAAATCAGCATACATAGGCACCGCTGGCCGCTATCAGTCCATTAGCGATCTCACCCAGCACATGAACGAGGTAAGGATGAATACTCTCGTCCCGGAACCCAAACGTGAAGTTCGGTATTGTGTCTTTTTACGATGAGAAAAAGAGAGAGCAGAGGGGGAGAGGGAGGGAGAGAAATGCATTTGAATCTGATTAGCACGTCCTCAATTCACTCCTCTGTAACATCTAACTTGGCTGCTATCATAGATTAGTCTGTTCATCGGCCTTTCTTTTTCTCCTCAGCTGATGAACTTTGCCAGGGCGCATGACAATGAATCTGGTCGTAGCAACCAGGCGGTTGAGGTGGTAAAAGCAAATGTTGCATGGATAAAGAGAAACGAGAAAGACCTGGGAACCTGGCTGGACAATTTTCTGTCAAAGCTAGGGTAAAATTTAAGTCAGTGAACTTAGTCTCTTCAACTCTTAAATAACCCGAAAAAAAAAAAAACATTTGCTGTAGGGATGGAAAGTTCTAGGCCGCTTCAGAGTACCGAATGAAATTGTTTACTCCCTGTACAGAAATGTGGACCCATACTTTTATTAATTCTCGTTGTATAAGGTAAGTAATATGTGCAACGCATAAGACTAGATGATATTAGAGCAAGCGGCGCTGGTGATCCTGTTGTGTATATCGTCGTTTATTAGTCTTATTACTCTAGTCACTGCTTCGACATTTTCTGTATTTGCTGCTGTGACAAACAACGTTTTACTTCAACTGAAAATTACAAATGCGGTAACACATGATGCCGAACAACTTCGTAGATATTGATATGCAAGGGCAGTCTACTTACATACCCGCATCAACTACTTGACGGTAACAATACTGGAAAAAAAGGAAACAGCATTGCATAGGGTAGAAGTAAAATGTAGTTCCACCACTTTGCAAAAGTAACAGTGCTCAGTTTGTGTGCAAACGGTGTAAATGCGGCTACATATTGCATATTGCAATATACATTACATATCACTAACATTGCTGAAAACAACCACTTAATTAAAGAACTTAGGGGAATCAATCTTACGGTTCTTGCAATTAATGATTTAAGATTCTACGCCTAGGGAAGAGGTAT
>NC_090885.1:4488752-4506252 GCF_036669925.1 Montipora capricornis
TAAATCACCCTGGAAGTATCTTGCAACTTAATCTTAGTGGAATCAAGCGAATATTCCAGGTACCTATAAATTTAGAAAGCCAAAGTTTGGTAAGACCTCAGTGTAGGTCAATCTGACAATTACACATTTTAAATGATTCTGCCGACATACGGAAGATCCCCTGTGTCTAACGTGGACACCCAAGAATCAAAGAAACCAGCTGCTGATATCCGCAGAAAAGGTATTGTACTGTTAATTTGTCCTTCCCACCGGCAGCCATACAATTTGTCGTAATGCTGTTATCACAGCTATCTTAACGGGTTGAGAGTAACCAAAGGAACGTATGTGAGCCGGAAAACCATCCCACGCAATAGTCTAAATTCATGTCTAGAATTTCTGCACACACGAGTACCATTTTCCCCAAAGGTAAGCGTGCACTGCATCTTTCAGGAAACGCTTTAACCTTTTCTTCAGCATTCATTTTGATGATTCTAATGTCAGGAGCAAAGTAAACAACCTTAAACTCTTTTATAATTTCAAGAGACCTACAATTGTAGTCATTGATGACACTATAATAATACTAATACATATTTCATGAGCACAGGTTGGATATAAGATTGTAAGTAACCAGCAACCACTTTCATATGCAACACGCACAACTGTAAAATTTTGTTTAATAAATTTCATCAATCTCTGGTTGTTTCACCTTTACAAAATGCATCCCCAGGAAGCCACAAAGGTAGCTTTCAGTGGAAATCAAAGTCTATTTCTGGGAAATGCTCGGGGCAGGGGTTCCTCGGGGTAGCCACTTTTCCCACCCAGAAGATCCCAAACGACTCTAGCCCATACCTGATCAAAATCCAAGGTTCGCTGGAACCAGACAAACCATATAGAATATTCCTCCTTTCACTAGCAACTGTAGTTTTCTGGAATTGTTTGAAGGCAAAATCCCACTCTTTCACTCCGCCATTTCTTATGCCATAAAAGTAGACTAATAAACGGAGGTTAGCAGGAACGCTGCAACATGAGTCAAGACAGGAAAACAAGTGTGCCATATTGATATAATTGTAGATACGTATAACATGGAACCTTGATTATGAACTACGGAGACGACAACCGACTCTCATAAAGACCATAAAACTATTACTGAGAAAATGAAAATGAATCATTTACTTAACTAAACTGCGGATATAAAATCAAGTAAAGCTATGATCCTCGCAGTTTCGGACGCAATTTTAGCAGTTCGCAGTTCAGTACATGATTCATTTCATAGATAATTTCGTTCATTGATTCATTCCTCAAAATTAGAACCAACAAATGACCAGCTCCCAACGCCAGCGGCTTCATTAGCTCAGTTGGTTAGAGCGTCGCACCGGTATCGCGAGATCACGGGTTCAAACCCCGTTGAGGTCCTGAATTTTTCAGGCTTCTCTACGCAATTGCTAAAGTTTCGTCCATAACTGCAAAGATCATAGCTTTACTTGATTTCATATCCGCAGTTCAGTATATGATTAATTTCATATATCATTTCGTTCAGTCTTAACAACTATTTGAAGTTAGAAGAAGAGAAGGGCCAAAGAAATTGTAAATCTTATCCGTTCTGGAGTTTTCCTTCGGGAATAAAGGAAAATTGGGAATCACTGAGTTTTGCCGCTTACATTTGCCGATTGTTTCTGGAAGTCATTACTCTTGCATTTTGAATTTGACAGAAGATAATTAATTATTCCATGGGCGCGCGTTTTCTTCCAAAAGTTTGGAAGAACGAAAGACGAGCGAAAAAAGCGAGAAAATCCAAGCGAAATCGAAAATACTTGATGAACATGCGATGTTGTGTAATACCTTGCTGTCAGACAGACGCAGGCTCATCACAAAACCATTTCTTGCCTTTTCGCGTACTTCTAAAAGTCGGAATTGATCCAAGCTTTTCACAAAAAAGGTTATTTTTGCTTTATTCAGGTTATTCACCCTTTCCGGCGAAAACATTTTTAGCTTAGCAATGCTTAGCGCAATCAATTGCCATATAAGGTCAAACTAAGGTAAATGAGCTGATAACCGAGACTGAGGGAACGAGAGCACGAAAAATAATGGTAATTGAACTGAGTGGAGTGCAATTTGGTCTGAAACCATACGTGTGATTTCAAAATCGAACGGGCGCGCATTGCATCCATTTAGAAATCACACAATTATCATTTAATCGCTAAATTACAGGATTTTAGTCAGTACCAATATTTTATTGATCCAGTTGGGAACCAAAGTTGAGAAATTCGGCACACAATGGTTTTCTTTGTCTTTCATTTTCCTGAAATTTGATTGGTTACCTTAACTAAGCCTTGAAATCTGATTGGTTGTTTTGTTTTGAAATGGAAATAGTGCGTTTTAGAGCAAAAAATGATGCGATTTGGGAATAAATCGCACTGCTGAGAGCCAATCAGATTGCAAGGATCACCAGTGATTTCTAAATGGATGCAATAAATGCATTAACCGAGGATGAAAATTTAATAATTCAGTTTATCCTCATTAAGTTACTTACGGCTTGTTATATTCCATCCATCTCTTAAAATAGTACGAAGCATTGCTGAGGCAAGAAGCTTCTCCAACACCGCACATGGCATTCAGCACTATGCTTCGCTTGTATCTGTAGGAAATTGATACACGTGTATACACAAGGGGGTTAATTAGAAAATGCAAACAAGGGACTATCGGTAATCGTATTTCTTAGAATGGAAGGCCAATATGTAGCGCCCAGGCGCTGCTCTGAAAATATGACATGGTTAAAACTGAACCCGTCAATGATTGGAGGCAACCAGTTGGTTGTTTGGAGGAAGACATATCCAGTAAGAGGTCAGAGCGGGATTTTAACTCGGTGCACCAAACTCCCTCTTAATTAATTTCTTCTCGTCTAGGGACAGGAAAAATGCAGGCCAATAGAACAAATCCCATTCAGACCAGAACAAACTAACCGAACTTGAAATCGAATCCAGCTGTAGTATAGTACTGCAAATAAAGTAGACTCTTAACACTAAGTCCACTAGGATACCATCGTCAACATCACCTAAGATCAGCAAATAGTTATCAAAAAGATATTGACTGAAACGTCTTTCAACAGCTAGACAGGAAAAGAATACTTGCATTTCCAGGTGGTCACCGGTGTCGTTAAACCCGAGTTTTTGATACAGTGGCAAAGACTGGTGATAGATATATTTCTATGAAAAAAAGATAACAATACAATATATATGAAGCTGTCTGAAAAGTTACAAATAAAATTGTTCGCTGTAAATATAGGGGTAACCTAAAATGAGAACCAAGAAACGATTGTGAGCTGCGGAATATTGCTTTACTGATAAAGTGCAAACTATATCACATTTGTCTCTTATTGACACCGGAAAATTAATTTGACTGCAAGGAGATTCGAGCCCATGACCTCTGCGATGCCGGTGCAACGATCTGCTACTCAGTTGGGAGCAGGTCAATTTGTTGGCCTCATGTCTTCCCGTGAGGGACTCGATGAATGAAATAAATGTATATTTGAAGTACGGGTTATAGACGAAGGGTAGAAGTGATCGTCGCACTTAATTGGACAATTTAAGCAATTGTCCCTTATAGACACTTTTTTCAGGTTGTTTGCAAGAGGCAATTGTTTAAGTTGTCCAGTTAAGTGCGAGGATTGCTTCTGCCCTTCCTTTATAGCCCGCACTTCACATATACATATACATATTTTATACATCAGATTTATTCGTTGTCATCGATGATATGGTTCTTTCCCTCATAGTGTATCTCCGCGTTTTAGCAAGCCTTTGAGTTTTGGCCGATCCAGCTGGGTCCTGGTAACTAATGACGTCAAAGAAGACAAGAATGTAATTCCATTCTGAATCGTCATAACATTCACGGCACCCAAAGGGTAACTATCGTCCGACATGTCTATTAAACGCGTGGATAAATTATACGAGAAATTTTTTTGAAGTACGACACTCCAGACACTGCAGATATTTAAACGGAAAGTTAAAAAACGGGGAAAAATATGAGTCATAGGGACTTTAGGCACCCAGGGTATCAAAGTATGCTATTTAGCCTGCAATTTCAAGAAACGAGGTTCCGATTATGACCAACTTATTGGTGGCATTAAATTCCACCAGCCATTTGCTTTTCTTTCATTCCAACTAAAACATGTCGCTTTGATGTATATCAGTGTCTGTCTATGATTTAATGGTCTGGTTCAACAGGATATGATTAGTGAAATAATATATATGGCTCTTTCGTCGTAACTGACGGACGGTCCTACAGCACAGACTATAGCGTCTCATTGTGAGATCCTCTTTGAGCGGCGATTTTAGTGACTTATCAGTCCTATGCGTTCTCCGCGTCGCTTCTTACAGAACGTGCATGTATATGAACTGTGATGAAGAAGTGTCGACCAATGGAGACGATTGGCGTCTTTGTTTAGCATCCTCAGTATGTTCAGTGCCAGCATCTTCATATGCTGTGGCTCATGCAGACACACCCGATCTCCAGTTCAGTAACTGCGATTCTCGGCAAGCACTTCTCATTCTCACTATCGATGGATAGTTCAAGTCTTGCAAGGTAGTTTTGCACTGGTCCTTGTAGCTGAGTTTTGGGCGACCCCTGCTTCTTGTTCCATCTTTCAGTTCTCTATACAGGACTTTCATGGGGATTCTGGATTTTTCCATTCTTCATACATGCCCAAGCCATCTAACCCTCTTGGATCTGAGCAAGGAAAATAGTGATGGGACGCCTGCTTTCTTAAGAACCTCTCTGTTAGGAATTTTATCATGCCATCGGATGTTAATAGTATCTTTCTTAATAGCGCACGTAAGAGCTGTTCAGTCCCATTTCTTGACTTGAATGTACTGTACGGTCCATGTCAGTGAAATAAACTAATGAAAGATAGAAAGAGGGTACCAAGACAAAGCTTTGGGAGACACCAAACTCGCGTGCTCTGCGGTAGAGTGCTTACAATTTACCACGACGTGATGCGTGCGACTCACGAGGACATAATTTTACATTTTAACTTGAAATAATACTCATTACAGTGTACGACAATTTTCCTACACTATAAGTATGATTGTCAAGAGAATTTCCATAACAAATCATGGCTTGTTAAACAGACCTCTAAATACTTGTGAGTAGGACTGGACCTCGGCAGGATATGATCTATAGTATTTAGACTGGTATCGACCGCTTCCCAAGGCACGTATTCGTCTTCTTTTTTCAGGTATTTGGTGATGTTAAGTGGCACAGAGTACTTTATGTATCCGCCTCTATAACGAATAAAACAAATCGATCATTTACTTTTAACTTAAGAAAGTCCAAGAACTTTGATATCTAAAAGAGTTTCCATTAATATAAGGAAAATATTTTGTGACAGTATATTGAGTAGTAATTGTTTGGCTCTCATGCGCTGCCCTCTTCATTATCTAACTGCTGAGTTTTTGCTTTCCTAATTGCCACGTTTAACACAGCACTGAACTTTGGATTAACAGAAATTAAAATACTGAGCTTCTTAAACTAATAGATATACAGCTGTATGTCTTACATCAATTGTGGTATCTGTTACCTAGCAAGATTAAAAGCATCATCTATCAGTCCTGCTCGATCAGTAGCCTTGAAAACCTAAGAGGCAAATTTGAGTTACATGATAAGTTACAAATAAATGAGTTATATGTAGATGTAGCTTCAGTATCTGTATCACGGAAGGGCAACAAAGTCATATTTGTACTAAATGGTAAAACCTTGTGATTAAGATTCATCTGGTTTGCCAACTGATCCCATTGTGTTTGTTCATAGTTAACTCTGTAAAAGCCTGTTTGACCGGCATTTCCCTTCAGCCACCCACTGCCGTTCCAGTCGATTTCCACTGCAAATGTGACAGACAAGGATAAAAAAGAAGGTTAAGGTCAACTCTACACGAAATCATCTTAAGAAATAGTGATAACTCTATTTACAATTTTCCCCCATTTTACAGTTTCAGAGAATAGGTATAGCAATGCAATAAAATAGATGAACTCACCCAGTCTCAGAGCTGAGCTAATTTGTATTAGTTTGCTCTTCAGTATATTCAAATATAAGTGTTCATTTATTTAAAACTTGATTCGCCTTTTTAAATTTTCATAAACATTCTTACCTGCAGTCTTATTCAGAAGCTTTGATATTGTTGACACTGGGTTGGAACTTGTGAAGTATGTAAAAGGCACCACCCACTTATAGCTGTGAAAAATAGTAGACTTTTTCTAAATGACAAAAATAATAGCCTTAACATGTGTAGTTCTTCGGTGGCTTTGACAACTTCTTGTTACTATTAATGACCCTTTTCAGAGTACGTCTTATGTCCATTCGTATCCAACCCGCCAGAGCGTATTCCTAAGACATGCTAACACTAACCAATATGGTTTAAGATTACTTCGCAGTACTTCACGGCTTTGAAATTCCTTATATATAAATTAACCATTTTCGATTAAGTATCCTTTCGCTCTTGTACTAAACCGCTTAGAAATGTTGATCATTTAACGCTTGATGTCCCTTTCAGCAGGACTTTAAGAATTCGTTTTTTGTTCGGATCTGTGGTCTGTGGAACGATTTACCTCTTAGTATAAGAGAATCAAATACCTTGTCAATCTCTCCGTAAAAATTTGATAGCTTTTTATTATGATAAGTTTAGTGAAGATTTTTTTAAACTTTACAGTGTATTTTACCCAATCATTGGTCCATTTATGGTAACATTTAAGATAATTTTATTACTTGATTAATTCTATAGATTTATTGGTACTTATTGGTCTGTTTTAAACCTACCTTAGATTGAGCAGTTGATTGATTTGATTGTCAAATTTTAATTGTAAATCTAAAACTTGATTAAGTTATATCTCATGAAAAAAAGGTTCGCACCCTCCAGGCTTTCAAACCTCTAAGCTTAATAGTTTTCTGACCGCATTTGTCTTTCTATTACTGAAAATGAACTTTTGTCGTGAAAAGCTATCAGAAGCTCAGCGTGCACGCTTAAACTTGCTGTGAAAAAGAAGTTGAAAGGGAACTTCAAAACGATCAACATGTCGGTCTCGAAGCCAATGTTCCTCGGTTCCCTTTTATTTTGTTCAGTCTCTCTGGGTTTAGTATTTTACTAGTAATCACGTGTCTTCTCAGGGGACTATTTACCTAGGACATCTACCATGGCACTATTTAAGCAACATGATAAGCACTATTTAAGCAACATAATAAATCACTCGCCTGCGGCTCGTGATTTACGTATTCTTCTCGTGTTCTACCAACATCCCGCGTGGTTTATCAGCCTTTAAACCATAGAAACTTGTGGTCTATTGCTTTTATATAATAATTCAGAAGACGCGCAATTTTTCCATGAGTTTATTGGCACATTATTATATAGATATTGATGAAATACCAGGATTTCTCCTTTTACTAAAAAATCATATCTTCACCGCGCGCAGTGAACGTATCATTTTTATCTTTCACATGTGAGGATATCGCTGTCGTCATGGTAACGAACACGATTAGCCAATAAAAGGCGAGCTTCCTCTTCATTGTACGATACTTTTGTGCTTAAATATAATTCTTCTCTACTACATTAACATTTTTATTGCAAATTTTACATTATCATGATTTGTTATACATAACTTTCATATCTTGTTTCATGTTACACAAGATGCGTGTTTTAGTGGTTGGTGAACAATTTTTCATCATTTCGAAAATGAATAAAACAAGTTGTTTTAAATCTAGACATTTCATCAATATATATATAATAAACAGAACATTACATGGCCGCTTGGGGATACGAATTTTATCTTCTCGTGCTGAAAGTATCTCTCACTCGTTCGCTTCGCTCACTCGTGAGAGATACTTGCAGCACTCGAAGATAAAATTCGTATCCCCGCGCGGCCATGTAATATCCTCTATATAAAACATAGCTGATTGACCAATCAGAGCGCGCGTATTGATTTGGTTATTACATAAAATGATATAAGGTACCAAAAATTAAACTTATATCATAAGGTCAAACGATCCTTAAAAATATACATAATCGCTCCTCTTAGACCTGACCATGACTGCATTAATATTAAAATCCTTAAAATATTTTTTACAGCCTAAATGCTTCATAAATGCTTTGGGTCTAAATTGGAATCGTGGTTATCGCTTATCAGATTCCACAATATTGCCCCTCTATATGTCAGCGAAAAATATTGGAACAGTTAAATTACAGTTTCTGCTCCCCTATGTACAAAATAATACTCTTGCTAAGTAACTCAGGTAGCTAACCGTTGTTTCCTTTCTAAAAAAGATTTGCGATCTCTTTCTTACAGCGAAAATCAATAGTGATCCAGTGGTCACATTCTAGTACTTTACACGATGGCATATCTTTGCTTAAATTAAAGATAATTCTTGCTGCTCTTGAGGTCAAAAGGAAAAGGAAAAGTGGAAAAGTGAAAGGGAAACTAACACTGGAAAAAAGTCAACAACGAGTTCCAAACCAGAGATCACAAAATGGCGAAGTTCAAACTGCCTGTTTTGTAGTTTAATGCTCGGGCTACCAGAAATCCACCACGCTAGCTGAGCCTTTCTTTTCCTTGCTCGATTTTGGCGTTCTCGAGAAAGACTCTGCAGGAGTCGGGCAATATCTTTATTGAGCATGCGCGGCATGTTGCAAATATACAGTTTCGAACCCAGGCCTAATATGCCTAAAAGGAGTGCGCTTGCCACCAATATCATCGCGGGTGCGAAGAAACGTGAAACGAAGGGTCATCTGACCGCTTGGATAACTCTTTCATTAACAGAATCGCCAGTTGATAAATAAAGGAATTGCCGTGACCGGTAGGAAGAGAGAGGAACGTATCTGAGCCCGAAACAAAAGACATTAAGGCAGTTGACTGCTGTATTGACAAATCATGTAATCCGTGGAACATACCAATTATACTAAGAAGTATCTCGTTGAGAATAACTGGTGCTTGGCTTCGAGTAGATCTCGCCGCCATCTTGATTTTCTATGGTACAGATGGCTCAATTAAAACCATCGTTTTTATCACTCAACGGATGCACGCACTGCAAAAACCAGTTGGATGAGAGAAATCAAGATTGACTAGTCCAGACGTTCAGGCTGCGGCGGCTTCAAAGAGTTGACGCGATTTAGGCAGAACCTCCTTTTCTCTTCATCAGTAAAGAAAAAGACAAAAGGATGCTCTACTCGCAGGGTGCCTGCAATCCTGGACGAAAATCTTTCACACGTTTCTCAACTATTGCCCTTTTGGACAGTTGATTGCGTCGCATTAAGCATATTCAGAACGATTAAACACACATAAACAGAGAAACAAAACCGATGAAACAAAAGACAACAACTCTGTCTGTGGAAAAACGAAGATCGAAGGCCCGGAAACCAACGACAAAATAACTTCACAAAAAGTAAATAGCAAAGGCACCATTCCTGTTATTATCCTGTTGCTTCTAGTGACCAGTGAGTAATTACCAAAGAATTAAGGACTCAAAAGCCATTAAAAACAATAGAAATTGTGCGTTTTTGCCATTTACTGTTTGATAAGTTATTTTTGCTGGGGGTTCTTCGTTTTCGGGGTCTTCAATCTGCCACACACTCATCAATGGCTGAAGCTCAAGGACTGGTATCTTTAACCAAGGTGTTCTATGCGAATTTCCCCCTTTTCATTCAGTGATCTAAAATCTAAGAAACGTTTCTAATCATTGAAGCAGTAAATTAAAATTGCCAAACGCATTTTGTTCGATGTTTCTAAATAACAAAAAACCCTCTAAATGCTCATAAGTTTCCCATGTAAATATTGGTGAGGAAAAACAAAGAAATCTTTGAATGAAAAGAAAGATCATTCCTTCGTTCGCCTATGGTACGCACTTCATATTCAATGATATAATTTGAAAGAGAGAATAGTAGAGCAACGTTCGCGTGAATTTACACTTGCGTACAACCAGTCACGTACTCCTTATTTCCCTTTCGGTGACGATGGAATCTTGAAGAATATGTGCAACGCATCCTCCTGCATCGTTATCCCTACCGCTCGAAAATCTTTATCACGGTGATTAATTTACCGGCTTTATCGACTCGTTCGATAACACAATTTCCCTACCCACCGACGTAGTGCCACAGTTTTTGTAGAAACTAGCCCCTTCGTTCCTCTGTATCTTACCCGAAATCAGACTTGTATTTGGAAGTGACATTTGCATAGCGGTCATAAAGAAACCTCTCCTGTGACACTCTGTATTTTTCTCCCCCAATGTTAGTGATGTTCAACACAGGGTAACCCATTTGTAGAGTCCACGTGTCCATCATTTCCTTGACTTTTTTGTAACTACCTCTGACACGGGTTTCCTTTAATTGCAAAAAGGAAACCACAAGTCAAACATTTAAATTTTCTCCATTTTTCGCTGTTTATCCTTGACGACCTTGGGATTGATATTACCAGCAAAAAAGGTACGACACCGTTAAAAGCTAAGATAACTTAGGACGCTGTCCATTTGACAGAATTGACCGGCCAGACCAGACATTTGGAAGGGCTAATTCCACAACGCCTTCAAATTAACACACTGCCAGGACGATATACACTCCTCCAGAAGAATGCAAGGGATTATCATGCAGGTGTTCCTTCAAATTATTGTATTTTTTTTGCCAACTGACGGGTCTGGCCGGCCAGTTCTGACAAAAGGAAGGCCCCCTTAAATAGCTTTGTCGTCGACGATCAAGGACCGATCGATCGACACAGTGCGAAGAGAAGAACAAGAAGCTGTCAGAGACAGGCTTCAAACTACCGTACAACCTTAGCTGCGGTTGGGGTAACTGCTTGCTATTTAAGAAGGGTGTCCAAGAAAGTGTAGTATTTTACCTTTTTTACACAACTTGTTCGTGTTTGATAAGAGGGAAAATGATGAGATTGTATTAGTTTCCGAACAAATTATCCTTACCGACTAAAATTAAATAACGGTTCCTTACGGTTACCTCTTGAAGGGCGTTCCACAAGTCATCTGTTCTAGCATTTCCATACCTGTATTTGTTAAGGTAGCGCTGAAAGAAAGCGTGAAAAAACTTGTTTAAGTTTTTGGGCATTTATGGGTGCATTTATCAAGTAAACCACGTAATTATTTGTCGCGAAATGCACTCTCTCACATTAACTGCGTCAGATGAATTATTCATCCAGGGGTTTCAATAAGCACCAACGGCCAACGAAAAGCGTCGGCTGCATCGCTCAGAGAAGTCGGCTACTTTTTACCCTACATTGAATTAATTGAAGGATTCCTTCAAACCTGAAGTAAAATTCATTTTTGATCGACTTGAATTTACCTTTTTTAACCTCAATTTCAAAATAATTATCAGATTTGATATTGCCATCTTTGAGCTACAGTGCACGGCTATAACTCTTTTCCTCATTTTTGCCTAGACCAACCGTCACATTTTTTACGTAATTCAATTACGTTTAGGACTTTACGTCCCCAAACATATCAAGACGTTTAATGTAAAACAGGTCGTTCTTGAGTAATCGCTGCATCAAGACTTGTTTTCCAAAAACAGTAAATTTTTCGTTAGTTTCATCGGTTAAGCCTTTTCGTTTGTTCAGATTAAAATGACATATTCTTATCGTTCGACAGAACTGATTTCTCATGTTGAGAAATGTTGAAATTCGCGCTTGAAAAAACGCGCAAAAAAGGTTTGCCGTTCCCGGCAGCTTGAAATTGGTAGTAATGATGACATGAAGTTGTCGAAAGATCATAACGTTAAAAATCATTAATTTTCAGTTTTGAAATGGTTTTCCAGATCTTTCTTCGCTGGAAATTATCAAAAGAATGCGCTTAATTGCACACTCAGTGTCTCTGTTGATTAGAAATCTTCCTTCATCTTCAGTGCTGGAAATCACATTTCAGAGCTTCCAGATTTCACAATCGTCTGGGGGAGCATGCCCCCAGACCCCCTAGACGAAGGGGCCTAACGGTCCCTTGTTGATACAGTCGGCTACTAGACTCAAACCAGCTGCCTACTTCAAATTTTATTGAAACCCCTGATGATGTAGTTATGAGGGACCATGCCGGTTAAGGACTTCTATCTTTATGGAATATATAGTAAAGGAGATTCAAGACAAGGGGCGAGAAATGATTTAGCCAACCATGACACTTCTTACAATGTCATCTTACCACTCTAGGCTTTTCAATTGATAAGGACAATATTCTTCCCCTGCATGGGCTACTTTCCATGGGCATTCTTATTTCGTTCTATAATAATAATTGATACTTTATCGTTATTCTTACATTTAATCCTTTCAAGAATACATGTCGTCCAAGATAGAACTGAAGCATTCGAATTATCGAAGCTCCCTGAAAAGAGAAAATGGATTGTTGACCTAAAAAGTGTGGATAGCTTTTAAGCAGAACTGCATCAAAGTTGAATATTGAATTACCGATATGAATAGAACATAACCCATGCACCTTGAAAATCAATGACTGAGCTCAACCAAATTTAAAACTGAGACTTTTGTACATAAATGAATGAAGGGGTAGTTTCTAAAGAAACTGTGGTGCTGCGTCGGTGGGGAAGTAGTATACAAAAATTTGGTTTTATCAACGGAGTTGATAATGTAAATTGGCCACCGTACAGGCTTTTAGAATCTCTGTACGGTGGCCAATTTACATTATCAACTCCGTTGATAAAACTAGACTTTTGGAAATAGCCGATCGAGTTGCCTCGTGGCGGTTGGGATTCTCAAGTCCGTTGTGTTTATGTTTTATAATCATTTGATTGCCACTAAAAGGCCCCCCCCCAAAGGCAGTGGTCGGTCAAGTATTCCTCAAAACGAGTTTTCCAGAGTCTTCGACCACGTATTCCTTGAGTACTTCCCAAACAAACTGGTCGGTCAACCACATACTTACGAAAATTTGTCAACTTCCTTAGACCATGTTAGATTATTCTGTTACTCTCTCTCTAATCTAAGAGTAATGTAGACGTTTAATGTTGTCCGTTAGCAGCATGTTGCCTTTTATAGATAGACGAAAAAACTGTTCGAGTGAGGCGTTGAGCTGTTGTTGACAACCTTATTCCTACCTTTTGCCGATCAACAGCATCATTAGGGAAAGGGAAAATATGACAGCACGGAGAATCATCGATCAATAGCTCAAGGCCTCACTCAGTCGATCAGTTTATTCTTCGAAGAGTACTGTACTTTTATTCTGCATAAAATAAATATTGACTCAATAGCAAGACAATATTTAGGACTCCACTAAACTAAACTGGTCAACATGATCCAAACCTTATTATATGAAATAGAGTCAAATATTTCATTTATTTGATCAGGATGCTCCACAGGAACTTTAATGGGATGTGAGTTGGCCAAGCCATCTAGTGTAAAGGCAGATACCATATCGGCCACCACAAATGAGTCAAGCTGGTAATAAGGAAAAATAAGTCGTCAGTGAAATTAAGATATTGAATTTTTTCACTTCTAACAAGAAAATAAGAACAATAATGTGGAAATAGCGGCTTTAGACATGATGGGGGAAACAAAACAAGCAAAAGTTAGCCGGATTACCATTGAATGCATTGCTAGCTCTGTAAGCATTTTGGGAAAGCTAAGGCGCTTTCGTTTTGTCAGAGCCGTCAGTTTACAAAGAAAATTCAACAATTTGAAGGAACACTTGCATGATAAGTGCGTTAATTTGAAGGAGTTGTAGAGTTAGTCCTTCCAAATGCCCGGTCTGTCCGGTCAGTTCTGTCAAATGGAACACGTCCTAGTATCGTACCTTCTCGATATTATAATTATAATTTAATTTCATTGGGAAATCAAAGCTGCCGGAGCGACCACTTCCCCGACCACCTAAAATTTTGATCCAACATACTGTTACTGAGCTTGTCCCTCGCAAAAGTATTTCGTTTTTACGTTACTGCAATTACCATTTTCCAGCCTGGTTGTGTAGCATTGACTCCATAGTATTCAACAAAGCTGGCAAACCCTTCGTTAAGCCACAGGTCATCCCACCATTCCATTGTTACCAAATTGCCAAACCACTGAAAAAGGCGATAGGATAAAGATAAGCCAGTGAAAGACGTTCCGACAAGCTTTCTGCACGCTAAATAATTATTGATGCCCGCTTGAACAATGAAATGAAATGTTTACTGTCTGAAAATCTGTCTCATGCAATATTAGTATAATAATGGAGGTCTATCGACTATATGTATGTAATTCCGTCCTTAATTGATAGCCTCATCCAGGGTTTTTCAAAGCCGATGGACCTTGTATTACGTGAAAAACAAAAACAAAACACAAGTCCGGCGCCACTTCATTAGAGCCCTTTAACTACTCTTGACAATTTCGAAAGAGTTCTTCATGACACCAAAGAAGATATTAACATTTCGAAGAGCATGGTCTGAAATTAGAATCAATTTTCACTTCACCGTATTTTCGCCTAGGACGAATTGAGGCGAACATTAATAGTGTTTACGTAAATGTATGCCTGGTATAAAAAGGCGGCCGAAAAATTGACTTTCATTTCCAAAAAGTTTTTTGTTTTTTGCTGTTTTTATGAACTTTAAGACGCATGCTTTACTGGTATAAAAAGGGAAAAATACCAAACTCAACTACAAAACTCAGGACTGTGTTAGCACTCACTTGATGAGCAAGTTCATGAGATACAACGGCAGCTACGCGTTTCTTGTTGGACTCTGCTGATTCACCTGATTTGATCAACAGTGCCGTCTCTCGATACGTTATCAGCCCCCAGTTCTCCATTGCACCAGCCGCAAAGTCAGGAATGGCTATCATATCTTTACTCACACACATAAAAAAATCACAAACACACATTGTAAAGCTTATAGACAATTCGGATGGGATTCAAATCGACCACTGGGTGATTATAAGCGCTACCATATATTACATGTGTGCATAAATGAGACTTATACAGATTACAAGTAAAGTTTAGTGACATTTAAAACCTGACATTCCTTGTAAAATACACACTTTTGCGAGAGCCGTACAGGGGAATAGTGGCCCGAGGTCAGTTGAGGTCAGTTCAGTTCAGTTTATTCAGCCACAAAACATTACGCAGTGCAGCATAAAAGGAAATTATCACATGGCAAGGGAGCCCAGAAGAAACCATGGGGCTTATAGGACCTGGACCCCCTCGTTACATAAAATAATACAAAACAGAAAGAGCCTACATGGATTGATGGACTACATTAGACTGCTTAATTAAATTACCATTAAACATAACACGATGTTTCCCTATTTTACGCTAGTAACAAGAACAAGAAGGTTAGACTGCTTAAATAAATCACCACTAAACATCACACCATGTTTTCCTTATTTTACGCTGGCAACACGAACACACCTGGGAAGACCTAAGACTCACCTTAATACCATGACCAAAGATAGCTTTTCATCTTAAGTCGTGGCAGCACGGACCGAGCACAGCGAGGTCCCTACACAAACGACCGAAAGCCAATATTCCCCAGTGCGGTCATACGGTATCGTTTCTTTGAGCGATCGGACACTTCCGGTCGTTTCATTCTGATTAAGCTCCGGCGCGGTGTTAAAGATGAGAGGGCATTTCTGCTGAGCATCGCTGAAATGAGTCGAACGATTTATAATACGAGTTTTAAAAGGTTTATGAAGTTTATTTTTTCCGTTTTGTCTGCGAATATTCACAAGAAACGTATATAGGAGGTGATCTAGGTCGGCCACAGATAAGCTTTCCACATTTTCGTTCATGCTAATTGTTCAGTTTCATGTAACGGTAGAGTAAAGTGAAAAAGTGGTGCATTTATATAGCGCCCTTATTACGTCTCAAAGGCGCTTTACAATGATCAATTTAGCCTCAGCGGACTGGAAGCATATACAGGCGCAAATTGCAGCCGCTTCTAAGCAGTCCATGCATGCTGGTACTCATTTTACCGACCTCGGAAGGATGGAAAGCTGAGTGAACTTTAGCGGGAAAGAAGGTCGCCAAATATTCCAGTCTCGGCAGAACCGGGAATGGAACCCAGGACCTGAGGGTTGGAAGGCAGAGATCGTACCACCGCGCCCACCCCGACGCTATCTCCGCTAGAGAGTGTTCATGTTAGTTGTTGATGTTTTCTTGGTGGTGTTGGCACTTTTCTGCTCCTTCAAAAAATTTCAATTTTTTCCTGGCCTTCGCTGGCCTCTTCACTCTTCTCATTTTCGCCTGGATAGGAAAATGCGCTTCGTGGACGTTCGTAATCTTCGCTTTATAATCTGCGAACTTTGAATGGTAAACTGTTACATTTCGCGTGCCATAATTTTACTGTTTTACTCTTTTTTTGGTTCGCGCCTTCATCCTTAATTATTCTCGTTAATAACTCACTTTGGTACACTATTTATTGCACATTTTCATTATATTTCTCACTGTACAACTGACGATGGATGATTATCATCCGAAACATGTACTGTCTCCATTAAAAAAATGAACTTCAAAAACATCGTGTGGTTCGTAAAAGCAATTGTATTGTTGTGATGAAAAAATTAAATTCCCCGCGGTTTAAAAAACTCTTTGTGTTTCGGTTTTAAAGCTTGAATTTCCCGGAGAGAAAGTTTGGAAAACCCAGCGTGACAATGTAACGGCGGTTGCGGTGCCCTCGACTTGTGAAATTTATTGGACTTTGTTTGTTTTGTTTATGTCATTGATTAGCTGTTTTCTTGATTTTCTTATTTTGATAGCTCGAAATAGTGTTTAGGATTTTTGACTACGCTTTATTATTCGCATGCAGAGAATTTTAGAGAACAACCTCGAAATCACCTTTCAAATTATATGACCTGTGCGTTTCTGTTACACGTGTTAGGGGTTTAGAGAGAAGGTTTTTGTTTGTGAGTCACTGGGAAAACCAATGGGTCAACTAAAAAATTCCCCACAAGAGAAAAAATACGGAAATGGACCGTTTCCACGGTAATGGTACATCATACTGTAAAATCCCAACCAAAAACCAGCCAATTAGAGTGCTCCATTAAATAACTAGCAATTATTGAATGAGGCTGAGTAGGATATGAAGAATTCTGCAGGTCGAGGAGTGTGTTATCCACCAAGGCCAAAGGCCGAGGTGGATAACATCCTCCGAGATCTGCAGAATTCTTCATATCCTACGAAAGCCGAATTCAATAATTGCTTTATTATTCATTCAAAATATTTTCTTCGCTCAAACTTCTAAACCTACTCGCAGCCATTTTTCTGCTCAACAAAAATAACACAATCTCGTCCACAGCTTTTTCAGTCAACGGTTCAATAATTTGCAGCAGGCTGCACTTTTGACGTCATCGGTTCAATAATCTGCAGCCGGCTGCACTTTTGACGTCATTGATTTAATATGACGAAGTTTCTTTCCAAATTTGGTGAACAGCAGCTGGTTATGGTGAATTGTGCGTGTGGTTTTAACTAATCAGAAACGGGGAAATTTTTTGAATGAATAATAATAATATAACTTATTACGAGAAATAAAACGCCGCACTGTAAGTCCGTTACAAAGGTTGATGGCCATCTGCAAACACTGCAATAA
>NC_090885.1:4508752-4513752 GCF_036669925.1 Montipora capricornis
ACGGCCAACGTTTGTATAAACGTAACCTTTCCTTGTAAGCACAAAACAGATTCTTTCAGACTTAGCAGGACAATTGTAACCTGAACCTAATTTAATGGCCAGGCTCCTACAAGTTTCGTACAGCTCAGCGGTAGGGCATCCGAACTAGTAATCTGAAGGTCGTAGGTTCGACATCCGCAAAGGAGCACTCACGTTGATAAAACACCTCCTCTTTAAGATTACTTTATGCAAACGAACTGCACTGAGATATGAAATTAAGAAATGACAATAAATGACTGGATTTCTGGCGACGGGAAAGGTAAAAGCCCCCCAAAAGGCGAGAAAATGGGGAGCTTAAGCACGAGCGTTTTTGAGACGCGGACGGCAACCGGAAGTGAGCTGTTTTTCCTTTTAACTTGTCTCCTCACAACCACATTTATATTGCCAAGTATCTTTTTTCATTTAGAGATGATTAGTATAAAAATCTGGGAGACACCACTGTTCTGGCACGCAAAATGTTCTCTTCCGGTTGCCGTCCGCGTCTCAAAAACGCGCGTGCTTAAGCTCCCTAATAATGGTCGTAATGGCCCTTTCGTAGTTTTGTGACAAGGAGTTTCAGTTTGCTTGAGGGAGGCTCCAGCACTTGGCCAAGTAGCCTGAATTCTGGCTGTTGTACACAATTGTGGTCTCATTCACACAGAAGCTAATCCCGCCAAGCCAACCACATGCTGGAAAGGTCAGACCACAACACCGGGAACTCTGTGATCTACTCTTTTCGAATAGTGTATGGCATTTTTCAAGTCCCAGAGAATTAATGAACAAGGGTCGTAAGACGACCTCCAGTTTAACGTCCTTATCCGAGTAGACTAGAAAGTCTAACCATTTGCAAATGTAGTTCCAAAGGTTTGCACTTTCTCCTCAGTTATTTACGGACCCTGGGTGTTGGTCCGGGCGGGATTCCGACTTCAAACCCGTAACCTTCCCGCAAGGAAGTCCAGTGCACTCTCGATTGAGCCAACTGGTCGGCGGGAATAATTCTTGTTCAGTGGCGGTGATGACAATTCAATAGTTTTCTCATTTACAAACTGTACTGTAAACTTTACAAGCTTTTGCTTTCAACCACAGAATGTTTCTACTGCACGAATGCGATGCAAAGCTCTTTCTAGATTTAGCTACCGCAAAACAAAGGCATAGAGAAAAGGTCAAATAAATCGCAATGGTGCATGATGTTAACTACGCTATCTTATGGGATCTCGAAAACTGAAGCAACTAAGGTTTCTTGCCCCTTGACAAACCTATACGTAAACCTCACACCGTTGTCCTAACACTCTTCATTGAATCGTCTTCAGCTGTGCTCTGCCTCTTATCGATTTAAAATTAAAAGAACTCTTCTTCTCTTTATCTTGGCTGAAAGTGCATCACTTTATATCGGTGACAATGGGATAAACCAATAAGAACTGTAGTGCAGAATATAATCTACCTCCATTAGTTCACAGGCTTGCGAAGTGATTCCACTAGCCCTCAGTTTAACAAATGGCGACCTGAATATAATAGTTTAAATATTCAGGAAAATTCATTTTTTTTTCCAATTTATTTAACGTCGGTAGTTCAGTCAGTTAAGAAACAGGTATCAATGATGCACCTTTCATCCCCCTCCCTCTGTCATTGCTCCGTTCCACGGATATTTAAAGCTATAGCTACACGGATCAGAGGAATGTCGAAACAGACGTTGAAGTCACCGAGGATCGAAGTGGGGACCCCTTACTCCGAAAGCCGCGCACTAGCCAACTGAGCTACGCCTGCAAATGTTGGTTTTTGAGGAGCGGGGAAAACCGGAGTACCCGGGGAAAAACCTCGAAATCAGAGTAGAGAACCAACAAACTCAACCCACATATGGCGTAGAATCCGGCGGGGAATCGATCCGGGGCCACATTGGTGGAAGGCGAGTGCTCTCACCACTACGTCAGCCCTCCTTCATTAACTGATTCTTTCGCCGGTGTTTTTAGGTCACAAGTTGATACAGTTAAGAAGATAAAACACAAAGGCACTCTATTAACGTCGAAGACAATTGCGAAGCGGAAAATACCATAATGCTCTTTTTTTGTCAACCCAAAAGCCTCTCTTCAAAATTTGGGTGGACAAACAAAGAGTATCATGGTATTTTCCGCTTCGGCAAATAACATTACGAAATGAAATGCTCTGAGTCTTACACTTCAGTGCCATTCCTCATTTTGTAAGTGCTTTTGTACAATCCCGCCAGGTCATCCGTCAGCTCCGCCTTGAATTTCATCCGGATTTTATATTGTGTACCCTTTTCCAAAACGGAGTTCAGAATAATGACATAAAATTGGTTTTTCTCAAACCAGAACTTTCGCTGGATCTCAAGTTGATCTAATGGGGAAAAGAGCAATAAAAAAATAATTAGCGAACGCCTGATAAGAGGTAACTGTAGAAAACCTATGTCTCTCCTGAGAAAGTCACAATTGTATCAATACTTCCTGTTCACAGGTTCAGCGTGGCTCAATCAAAACTGATTAGGTGTACAGGCAAACAACTGGCAACTGCATTTTAACCCACAAAAGCAAGAGTGATGATGATGATGATGATGATACTTTATTTATGTGTCAATTGAGGATCTAGCTCCTAAGTGACAAGGTGCTAATTGGGAACAAAGTATATAAGAAAATGAAAATTCAACATATATACAGTAAGGGTTACCTAACAATATACCAATTAGAACTACAGTAATTTAAGCTATAATAAAACGTATCAGAATAAATGTGTCAACAGTCACAAAGCATACACGTACAGCATACAGTGTTCGTTAATTAAATCATTAAGATCTACTCTTCTAATTCTATTTTTAAAAGCTTGTGATGTGTCCGATCTTCTAACGTTCATACTCAGTTTTGACCAGAGAACTGGTCCTAAATTTCTACTGCTGTGTTTACCGAAATTCACAGTGTTAAATCTCGGTACTATAAATCAGCATTCCTCAGAGCATAACCAGATGAGTTCAGGCAGACAAGGTCACTAATATACTTTAGACACAGGTGATGTTTCACCTTGTACATGAGAATAGCTACATCCTGGAACCGACGATTGCATAACGTTGGAAGATTGGCCACTTTTAGAAGAGTGTCATATGTTGCCGTTTTACTGCGGTAGACAGCTTGTAGTGCGTTTTCTTGTACACGCTCCAATTTGCGTGCATCTGATGCTGCACAGAAATGCCAGGCAATATGACAGTATGTTAATAGTGGTCATATAGCGGTTTTATAGATCTTGAGTTTAGCCGACTGTGGTATGATATCACGCAGACGTAGTAGAACTCCACCTTGTTTTCATACCTTTTTCGTAACCTCGCGAACATGTTCTTTGAAATTCATTTGGCCATCTATGGATACCCCCAGTAGTTCTAATATCGGATAGCTTTCCACAGATGTATCCGTGATGACAATATCGATATCTCTGTCCGTGGATCTGAGTCCGAATCATACCGCGTGGTATTTAGAAAAATTACCCTGGGGTGCATTTATTAAGTACCAGCTTGAGACATTGTTACCCTCATTATTTAGCGTTCTTTCCACATCTCGGATCCGTCGTCCACCAGCGTAGAGTTGATAGTCATCAGCATACAACGATAATGGACAGTTACATACATTAAATGTTAAGTCGTTCTGAAAAATGTTCCACTGCAACCGGCCAAATGTAGACCCTTGCGGACAGCCCCTATTGACGTCCTTCCATGCACTTGTGGTTTCCGTTCCAAGTCTCACTCGGTTCTTTCTTTCAGTAAAGTAGGATCTTAGCAGCTTAAGCGCATGTCCCGAGAAGCCAGAAGTTCTTAGTTGACTTAGCATTAAAGGCGGACGAAGAGAGTCAAACGCCTTAGACATGTCCGTTGACAAGACTGCTACGTCCTCCTTAGCATCGACTGCTCTTTTCCACTCCTCCACCAACCGTAGCAGAGTCGTTTCACAGCTATGCCTTCTGCGATATGCCGTTAAGTTTTCGCTCAGATACGGATAGATAAACTCGGTGACTTGCTTACTTAGTAATTGCTCAAATACTTTGTCAACGGCGTTGAGTATTGTTATAGGTCTGTAGTTCTTAACGTTTAAAGGGCCCTCCTTCTTGAATATTGGTACCCATTCACCCCTCTTCCATTGTTGAGGCCAGGAGCCATACGAAATACATTTATTGTATAGATTTGTCAACGAGGGGGCTAGTGTCCTGGATGCAATCCTGAGAATTCGTGGGGGTATATTATCACACCCAGTACTTTTGGACGGGTTTAGTGAGCCGAGTGCCTCTGAAACGTCCGCTGTACCGAGAGTCCTAAATTCGAACTGTCGACCATCCCTCGGTATTTTTCGTTGTTGACTGATTGCCTGTGAACTCGGATTCTTCAAGCTGTTCTTCCGTTGATGTCAGAAGATTAGGATCTCCAGTGTCCATAGCGACCGAAGAGAAATAACTTGCGAAGTAATTGGCAACTGTCGCTTGATTCCTTTCATATATTCCTTTCACTTTCAGATTGACAAACCTACCGTCAGTGCCCCTGACCTTTGTATCAAGAAAGGGCTTAAAGGCTTTGTAGAATTCTCTGGGCTTAGTCCTGAAATCTTCAGCCTTCCTTTTTCCAATACTCCTTCATTGCTTTCCTCTGTAATTTTGTTGCCTTATTTCTCCACTTTTTCACCTGTTTGAGGTTTTCCTCAGTCGGACTCACAGTGTACTTTTTTGCGTATCTTTTTTCATCCTGATTGCTTTTTTCCAATTGCGATTCATATACGGAACATCATGAGCTCTCACTTTCATTCTCCTTAGGGGTACATGGTCATCTAAGACCTGATTCATCAACAAGTTCCAGTAACTGTATTGATCATCCAGACCATCAAATATATCACCAACATGCGAAGGCGCAGAGCCGATATGTAGATTTTTGAAGCTTCTGAAAGAAATGACCTTAGTTGGTAGGTATTTAGCTCTGGTTGTCATGACACCATACACTGCAG
>NC_090885.1:4516252-4528752 GCF_036669925.1 Montipora capricornis
ATTTTTGTCAATTCAACACTGTTGCTTCGTGACCTGTCGAAATTCAGGCGTGCAGTGCGAGATTTCCTTGCATTTTCAAAAAAAAATTGCAGGGATCAGACAAGCAATATTTAGTTGATATGAACATATTGCAAATTACACCCTGCCAGAAGAGCCTTTCTTAACTTGACGAGAAAGAAAAAATCGTGTAGATTCGTTATTAAGTATGCGTAAGCCGTTGCTAGGAGACAGTTTCAATCACAGGCCAAGTCTCAATCGCATATTGATTTTCGTACTGAAGGCTCGATTTTGACCTTCGCCTTGTCAAAAATACGATGCGCGCGCTGCCTAAACCTGTTTGACCGGAGTGACTAGCCCAGAAACTTGGGCTGCGGCGACCTGAAATACTTGACACGATTTCTGCAGAGCCTCTCCTGCTCGCCTTCTGGTGAGTTTTAGAGAGGCTCTGCTCAAAGGTTGTGCAAATTACTGGTTGAATTTCAACACGAATACGGGTTCC
The DNA here is from genome assembly GCF_036669925.1 of Montipora capricornis. Taxonomy (NCBI): domain Eukaryota; kingdom Metazoa; phylum Cnidaria; class Anthozoa; order Scleractinia; family Acroporidae; genus Montipora; species Montipora capricornis. The sequence continues at coordinate 4,516,752 of NC_090885.1, forward strand.
CACTTGTTCTTCTCACCAAAGAACTGTCGCATTTCTGTCGCAGAGTCAACATTTTTTAAAACCCGGTCACTTTGTTGAAGCAAAAAGTGAAAAAAAAAAAAAAGCCCGTGGCCACGGTCAAGAATATTTTTGAAAGCTTTATCGGTTTTTTCTCTTACCCAGTCATCTCAAAGGGCACTTTCCACTTTCACTGGTACAAATTTTCAGAATTTTCACTGGTCGAATGTAACACGTCCGACCACATCCCAGAATGCAAAGTCATGTGTACTGATATGTTCATTGTTCTTTAGCTTGTCCACATGAGCTCCATTTCAGTAGGGAGACTAAAACCGACATCTCTCGCAAATGTAGCCTCGCTTTGAAAGTGAGCATTTTAGGGACTAAAAAAAACTCAGCATCCCCTCCCATGGAGGCTTGATAGATTTAGTTATGATTTTGTTTGCGGTGGATGTGAAATTAGCTCAGGGGAAGCATTTCGTATGAACAATTTTTCATTTTGCACCAGTACATGTACATGAGCACAATCCTTTAAAGAAGGGCTTGGGACATTCAGGAAAATATTTTGATGTAAACAACACTAGAAGCCATTGGGAGGTTGATTTCATTTAATGACTAATTATGGATAATAAATGCATGCAATGACTCTCTGTCTACCGAGATACACCACGCGCAGACACGGAGGTTTCGTATGATATGAAACCTCCATTTCTCCGTCGGTGCGTTTTTCCTTCTTTAGATCATTCCTTATCGTCGACATCCATTGGGATTTGTTCTTACTTAGTCAGGGTGAGACGAAAATGAAAAGATGAGGTTGCCCTTCGGGCAAGCTGTTACTTGAGGTGACTACCCTCCCCTCGGTTACTAGCGCGAAGGTCTGAGGAGCTAGCCCGAAATTAAGTTGTTTATAAAGAAGAATCAGATTTATTTAATTATGCAAAATACAAGGAATAATATCAAGCATAGATATAAACTAATTCTTTGTAGTATTTTCAATTGATTCTTGAATGTGATTTTCGTTTTAACTTCAACGTCGTAGTTCATAGTTTGCCTAGTGTAATGTAAAATATATTAATTAAAACAGTTGAACAGTGAGCTATAGGAAAGATTTCAGTTCCTTGTTTGTACTGCTAACATGAACATCATCAACAAATTTGCTGAAAGTTTGGGAATGCCTTTAGTCAATTTGAATATCTACAGAATGCGTCTCTCCGTCTGCCGTCGGCCCGATTGCAATTTGCATTTAATCAACGCAGTTAACCCACATGTATGAAAATCTTTTCGCTTTGTAAGACCAGAAATTTTTATAAATCGCAAATGACTGTTTCAGAGTAACATTTTATTCAAACATGGGCTATCGGACAGCACTTTCGTCGCGCCCTGCTTAGTGCTTCTTATATATTACAGCTTCATCATCATAGTTTATTAGGGACGAGATATTTTGTCGTTGAGTGCAATTCGCAAGCGTTTCAACCTGGTTTTGAGAAAACATAAACAAAGGCGCGTAAAGCATCTCGGTAGACAGAGAGTCTTTGAGGAGCCAAAAACATTGTACATGTAAAGGGAAATTCCTGTTTGTGTAAGAAAGGAAGCCTACGTTTTGTTCGAGGTCCATAATATAACATATTCCTTTCCATTTCCGTCAGGAGCTAATGAAATTTTTTTGGCACCTAACAAATATTACCGTCGTCAAATTATATAATCTTTACCGGAATTTTGCTTGGCCTGTAGCCTGAAGATCTGCTAAAAACTTAAACATCCAGGAAGGCTGCCAGTATTAGGGTGAGAACTGACGATCTCCGTAATTGCTTACTGCATAGTTTGAAATTATTGTCTGAGAAAGTGAATTGTTTTGGCGATGCATTTAATCCAAGCTACATGTACAGTACTTTAATTGTTCATAGCTTAGCTTAACAGTTCATAGCTTAGCTTAACAGTACTTTAACTGTTCATAGCTTAGCTGGGGTGCAGGGATGGTGCAGTGGTGAGAGCACTCGCCTCTCACCAATGTGGCCCGGGTTTGATTTCCAGACTAGGCGTTATATGTGGGTTGAGTTTGTTAGTTCACTACTATGCACCGAAAGATTTTTCTCCGGGTAATCCGGTTTTTCACTCTCCTTAAAAACTAGCATTTGCCTGGAGCAGGCGTAGCTCAGTTGGTTAGTACGCGGCTTTCGGAGCAAGAGTTCCTCGGTGACTTCAACGTCTGTTTCGACTTTCCTCTGATCCGTGTAGCTGTAGCTTTAAATACACCTAAAATGGAGCACTAACAGAGGGAGTGGGGTAAAGAGCGCACTGTCGACGTCCATTGATACCAGCCTCCTAGCGGAAGGAGCCACCGACGCTAAATAGAGTTACTTTACTTACTTTACTTCCTGAACACACACGTATCTCACACGATCCAGTAAAATCAAAACCCACGCCAAGAAAAAATAATGTTCTATTAACTGCAATGCTAAGACAACAATGAGCACACCGATAAATTAATATATAACCTTTAAGAAGATATAATCATTAGGAACACATTTTATGGTTTACCTCCACTAGACGCTTTCACCACTAAAGCAGATGAAACATTCATCTTGTTGACATGGACTAGTACATTCTCAGTTGGTTCCGTCACATTTACTAGTATATCTACCTCGCCACTAAACTTTGAATTCTCAAGGTCAATGCTAAGTAGAACATCATAATGATCAGGAACAATGTTATTGGGAAGTCTAACATTCCACCATACTTCAGTGCCTGCAGTTGTTGGACCTGGGGTAGAGGTTGGTATGACCACTGACGGTGTAGCCTCTTCATCTTCTTTTTCAAGAGCTTCAAGAAAAGAACACATTTAAATCAATAAGCTTGCCCTAAGAGACTATCCAGAACACCAGGCTAGTTGGCTAAAGCTTATGCTTTATATGTATGTCAGTGGGAGATAATTTCATTTGTCACATTTGTCATGGGATTTTAGACGGAAGAGTGATCGATCAATTCAAACCAAATTTCCCTCTTTTTTTTTCAAGCTAGAAAAACGAGGAGGTACTTTAAACCTGTGCCATAGAAACAGTATATTTACACGAATTGAGGGTTGCGAAGGCGTTGCGTGACGCGTTACACGACTACGAGTGTAATGAAAACATAACTAGAGGGGGCTTTAAATTTCTTCACAGACTAGCCCAAAGAGCTCATTTATGTGTGCTTGAGAAAAACCGAAACATTGAAAATAATGATGAATAACATATGAGGATAAGGATACTTAAATAAACAATCAACATGTAAAAACCAAATAAAGCGTTCCAAGCTACAGCACAGAGCAAATGGAAACTCGATTGGGAGCAAGGGTGTTCTGTAATCTAATAATAAGCCCTGTGGTGGGCTTTGACTTGGAAATGCATCAGAAAGTTACGAAGTAAAATCAATAGTTTAGGATTAACTACAACGCGCAGTCACGAATAATTGATGAAGAGCCTTGCATTCAATTCATCCACCCATGTAGGCTGTGAGAAATACAACCACAACTACAGAATCCATGGCCCACTATTTGAATACTATTGAATATCAAAAGAGCCTATTTATATGTAGTTGGGAACTAATTTGCTTGTGGTCCTTGTGATGACCCTAATTCTGCAACACTGTATCTTAAATGATTGTTGCATTTCGTGAGGGCTAAAAATGTATATTTAACTTGCATATTGATACGTTTCCTCCATTTACATTTAAATCTATGATGCACTTCCGAGAAAAGAAGTCCAACCCAATTGTAAATCGGTCAGTGTAAAACGCAGACTGCAGACTGCAGACCGGGCGTAAAATGCAGACTGAGGTTATAACTTAAGTGTTGAAAAAGCCCAAACCCATTAGAAATGCTAACAGTTAAGCCTAAATATTGTTGTACGGCCTAATTAGGCCTAAGGTTAACATTTCTAAGGGGTTTGGGCTTTTTCAACAGTTACGTTATAACCTCAGTCTGCATTTTACCCCTGGTCTGCAGTCTGCGTTTTCCACTGACCGATTATAAATCTCTCATAAAGTCTTCAAATGTATGCATCCTCGCAGAAAACTGATTGTGAAGGTTTTAATATTTGTGTCAATGAAAAATAATGCCGAACCGACTATGCTTGACATGGAAAATATGCACATATTTATTGCCTATATAGCTGTACGCTAAGCAGTACAAAAGTATCAACACAACCTAAGTCTTATGTTACCTGCTAACTTGGAACGTGTATGTCCGAGAACTGCCGCAAGGATGATGATTACGATTAATAACAAAAGTAAAACTACTCCACATAATACGATCTTTGTCTTGCTTACAAACACGCCCGGAGAGTCTTGCACGATAAGGGCCTTTGAACCCATCTGATACTGGCAATCGACAAGCGAGCGATGCGAAAGCTGTCCGCTGCAGGTACGAAGTTACTCAGGAATTTAGTAATCCTGGCTGTGACTAGGTGGAAGACCGAAATGGAGAACAAAGGCGGTTACTCTCTCATGATGACGTAAGCAGCATTGTTTATCTTATTCTCGTATACGCCGAACTGCCAGTTTTCACTGTCACACCATCATCAAAACCATTGAGCAAGTTAAGTGCAGAATCAAAGAGATAAAAAAAGATGAATATTCAAACAGTCTCACAAAGGTTCAGGTCTGTGCGATGTTTCGTGCGGGAGATATTGGAAGAAATGTTTTACTCAAATTTATAAGGCTTTGCATGGAGACGCCATGTTTGTGTCCCTCTCTGGGGCACAAATATGGCGACCGGAAGCTGACAAAAACATATGTCATCGAGTTTTGCTATAAAAAGCCAGTAGTCGTCTTCTGAGAGCTCATAAATATCTATGTGAGTACTTTTTCTCATACAAGGACTGTTCAGATTGCAAAATCTCAGCGGACAAGTCACTTTTTTAACTAACGAGATAGCATTCGCGACCGCAATTTTAACATCGTGTCATCGTGTCACGCAAAAGCTTAGAAATTCAACCTTGCTTTATCACAAGACGATAAACCCCACCAAACTGAAAATTTGTGAAAAGACAAGTCTTCAGCTGTTCTAATAACTAACTAAACTAAAATCTGAAAAGGATTGATAATTCTTTATTTTTTAGTTTTGATGACGTCACATGAAAACCAAGGATTTGCTCAATTAAGAGGTTGTATGTCAACACATTAATCATCCGAAACCACTGGCCTCTGAAGCCGTCACCCTCGTCGCAACTGTTACTATGTTGAGATACTACATGAATAGAGATATTTTAAGAGATGCGGAGCGTATAAAAGGCTTACCTAAAACGAAACTTTGCCAGTACGATCAAGATGACTCTACGTAGAATTGAAGGAAAAAAGGCCATCGAGAAAAAGAATACCCGAGGAAACAAAAGTAAGTGTTTAGAGTTCTCAAGACCACTACTGATGTTACTCTGGAAGCATTTCCGGGCAGTTAATCGATAAAACTATAGGGTCTATGCAGGGTCGCATCGCTGAGATTAAACGAAGCAATGGCGAAAGACTCAAGAACTAAAGTAGCGCTTTTAAAGCTTTGTCGAGCACTTAAATGGTTTTACAATACATCAAAACGTTTAAGGCACGAACGTAAATCATGCTCTATTTTTCAGCGTGGAAAAATCCGAAGATAGATGAGGTAAACATCGCCAAAAAATATGCAGTTCTTAAAAATTCAACACGTTTATGCGTTCGGTATGCTTAGCGCAGGGATGCAAAGTGTTCTCATTTTATAGGCCTCCTGCTTTAAACGTAAACATAGCTTATGAAAATAATTACAGTCAACTTTCAGGTATTAGAGGTGTAAATTTCTTATTCGTCCAGCACCTTTTCTGAAATTTAATCACTTAATAAATAAATGAAGGAATAAACTGAATGAACAATTAAGCGCATAAAGTAACGATGTCCAAGAAATTCTTATGAGTATGTTTCACATCCTAGGGATTCAATATTTCCCACGTTGCAGTAATATTATATGTACAATAATAACGATTCTCTAAATAAAGGAGAAACACGGTATTGAAATAATTTCACCGTATTGAGTTCTTCACCGAGAACGATTGTTTGTCAGGAAAAATGCTGAGATCAGCTTTGCAAAAAGTCAGTAGCTCTGCACTTTGGATGGCTCTAATTTCGGGGGATGGAAGTTGACTATATATAATTGAACCTCGATTATTCTTTTTGCTTTGAGTGTTTTGTTTTATGAAAGCTTTCAGATTCACTTTCACTGATCGATGAATACGGCTAAAGTAACGCCACTTATCGTTATGTTCTGACAACCTTATCTCGAATTTTCGAGCAGAAATATCCACAACCGTTACGCTCTTTAAAATTACCGAAGCCATCAATTCGTCAGTTTCGCGGCATTTTTTACAATTTAACGCCGACCGTGACATGCTTTTAAACAGGTATTTGTTCTTAATTAGAAACAAAAGGTACATTGATAGCTAACGTGAAATGCCACTTGCATTTTGTTTTTTTCATTGTCGCCCAGCTCAGTTTATTCTTTGAATGGGAAATGTGCTCTCGAATGATGTAACTTTTGAGCGTACGAGAGCAGGGTTCGTGTCATGACCTGCTTAACCCCCGTGTGGGTAAATATACTGTAACAGTTATGTTAAGTTTGGGTTATAAGGATTTGTATTTGTGAAACTTGTGTTAACTTAACTTTCTTGAGCGGTACTACGGTAATGTTCGGATATTTGTAAGACAACATTTTATCATTACTTTAATAGTTCACTAAACGTGCAGCCAAATCGTAGTGAAGCTTCAGGGGAGCCAGAGCTCGTTGAAATGCACTTTCGTGTACACAATAAACTTAATTGAAGTATTTAAACCAATTCCTCTTTGAATATTTGACTGAAACATCAAACACCACACATGGACAAAGTTTTGAAACTGATTGTAAATCTACTAGATTGATTACAGATTCTTAAGCGCTCTTATTTCGCCTCTAGGCCCTGGCTTTACAACAAATTTGAAAAAATGAGTCCTGGCATAGCAATTACTGATATTGTAAAAAAAAAAAAAAAAAGGTTCCTTTGTAATTTACAACGGTCGGTGGGCGTGGTGTAATGGTTGCGTCGTGGCCCCGTAAAGTGTTATGTTTTTGGATTGCGTTGTTGCTGAGATGGCATTTGACATTGGCATTGCCAAATCCATTTGCCCTTTCAGATTCAAATTTTTGGGCAAATTGTCCCATAATAATACCAAGACCTGGCAAAGAGTACAGAGGAAAATAGAACTTATAGAACGTCTGTTGAACAAAGAGCATTGCATACTGACTAGTTCGAAAGAAAGACAGACAGACAGAAAGACAGACAGACAGACAGACAGACAGACAGACAGACAGACAGACAGACAGACAGACAGACAGACAGACAGACAGACAGAAAGAAAGAAAGAAAGAAAGAAAGAAAGAAAGAAAGAAAGAAAGAAAGAAAGAAAGAAAGAAAGAAAGATCGTTTCCCTGATTTCTTGGTTCCCAATTTTTGAATTACCGAAACATGCCTAATCACAATGTAACTTTCTTTACAACTATGTTTCTGTGGTTGTTTTTGGCTACAGAAACTCCACCACTGGCATCTCTCTGTTTTTAAACAGCTAAACTGCTAAACGGGTTGGTTTTTAATCAAAAGTGTTCCTTGTAAAAGGAACAGCTGTGAAAAGGCACATCTGTTCCTATAACTGAAGCACCGAATAATTAGCACGGACTTTAATCTACACGCAGCAATAATTAGTTTTGCGAAGGACTATCTGTTAGAGTCATTAAATTCATACAAATAATCGTTCCATCGTGCTCATCCTATGCAGTTTGCGCCCTAATGGTTGAATTTAAGAGGCAGCTTTAGTCGCTCCAAATACGCTGAGCACCTCTAACACGCTATACACTTGACTCTTAAATCACAAGCCTGAGTAACTGATAAGAAAGTCTTGTTTCAGGTCAAGACTGAATAACCATCAACTTAAATTTTTCAACCCCTTTCCTATTACACTCCCCAGTTTTGCATGTATTTTTTAAGGATATTAGAATGAATGAATGAACGAGCGAACAAACGAGGGAATGAATACATGAATCAATCAATTGATCAATCAATCAATCAATGAAGAAATTAATGAATCAATGAATGAACGGTCAAACAAACGAACAAAGGAAGGAGAATAAAATTAGAAGTAAAAGGAGCAGTAGTCATACGCAGAAAATACGTTAAACACGGAAAACACGTTGATAACATAGACCAAGTTATTCCTGTTACAAGCCTGAGTTATTGATAACAAAATCATGGACTGTAGCATACACAGTCACAGTCTTGTTTCAGGCCAAGAATGATTACCAACATAAGTTTTGCAACCTCTTTGCTATTACGCTGACTAATTTTGGATGTATTTGTTAGGAGATTAGAACAAATAAATGAATGAATGAATGAATAAATGAATGAACGAACGAACGAACGAACGAACGAACGAACGAACGAACGAATAAACGAAAGAACGAATGAGTGAGTGAGTGAACGAATAAGTGAATGAACCAACCAACGAACGAGCGAATGAACAAAGAATAATATTATTAGGAGCAGAAAGTAGTAGTCATTCACGGAAAATACGTCAAACACGCCAAACACGTTGATAACAGAGATAAAGATACTCTTGTTACAAGCCCGCTGAGTTACTGATAACATGATCATGGACTGTAGTGACAGTCATGCCCTTCCGGCTTGTTATGCACACTGCGTATACTTTGCCTGGTAATGGCGTGTTTACCTGTTTTTCCGTATCTAACAAGTATGGCAAGAAGAGATTAGTTCAGTGTTTCATCGGCTACACCTGTACGACTAAACTGCGTAGTTTTGCAGATGTTGATGGAGTGTTTCCAGTGTTTAGCGTATTAAACGTGCACAGAGTGAATAGATTAACTGCTTTTAGATCTGCTGTTACCCCCACTATTCACCCAACTACAACTTCCTCCCCAATGTTGGCATTTTTACCGGGTTTAGCATGTAAAGCCTTTTAAGAATGAATCTAATTATTTTTGTTTTTTCGTTACTATTCATTATTATTACTTGTTTATTTTTTATAATAATTAATAATAATAATAATAATAATAATAATAATTATTATTATTATTATTATTATTATTATTATTATTATTAGTAGTAGTAGTAGTAGTAGTAGTAGTAGTAGTAGTAGTAGTAGTCATACACGCCACATAAGTTAAACACGGCAAACACTTTGACAACAGAGGAAAAGTTGTCGTTTGTAGGTGCGAGGTGTTAGTAGTGTGAAATAACTAATTCATTTTAAATATGTCAAATACGCTATACCAGGTAAATATTCCAGGTAGTTATTAAAAGTCATATCTATTGCTTGTTATCAAGAGATCTGAGATTACGAGATTATGAGTGAGTACATAGTTAGTTATAAGGCGCATTGCATCCACTTTGTTTCGTTAAGTGGTAACGGCGTGTTTCCCTGTTTTACCGTATCTAACATGTATGGCAAGATATTAATTCAATGTTCCAACTGTCACAAGTGTGCGACTAAACTGGTTAACTTTGCAGATATGTTGATGGAGTGTTTTCAGTGTTTAGCGTATTTAGCGTGTATGGCATGATTAAATTGCGGCCATCTACGGCAAACTGTTAATCTGATGGGAAATTTGACAATCGTTTTTTTTTTCCTTTGCAATTTCATAGTCATTTTCTTAAGTCGTTGTCTCCTGGTGCGTTTCCCAGGACTGATTGGTTTACATTTGGCTAATTTTGACAAGCGTCTTCTCGGACTTTCGACACCTCTCTCTTACAGGCATAAGAGGCGTTATATCCTTGGTGTGTTTCTTAGCTCTGATTGGTTCATCACTATTTTCTTGCTCGAACATTTCTTAAGTAGTTGTCTCCTGGTGCGTTTCCCAGGACTGATTGGTTTACATTTGGCTAATTTTGACAAGCGTCTTCTTTGACTTTCGACACCTCTGTATTACAGGCATAAGAGGCGTTAAATCCTTGGTGTGTTCCTTAGCTCTGACTGGTTCATTATTTTGTAATTGGTTCCTATATAAAGGCAGAAATCTTTAAAAAAAAAACCAATCCATTTCAATTCCACGATCTGGCAAGATGAGCAGACCTTGCTCCCAGCTAAACAGTAAAGCTATTAGAGATAAGGCAGAATGCGAAGTCGTAGCAAGAATAGAAAAGTTGTGTTCAGTTGTTGCCTTTAAGTGCGTTTGGCGAGTTGACAACGAGGAAATCGACAATGCATGGAACTGGATATGTGATAAACGGGATGAATGTGATTCCAAGATATCTAAATTGCGAGAAGTGTGCTTTTTCTTCTCGGCTATCAGCACTTCGAAAAGGGACAGAAAGAAGGGCGGAAAAGCTCCCCGTAAATCACAAGACATCCACGAAAGCGAAGATTCAAACGAAGAAACCACACTCAACGCTTCTCAACTTTCATCGCCGGGAAAGCAAACATATCCAGCGATATCGTACTGGGTGGCATGTCAAACGAGTAATGGTGCACCGATAAATTCGCTGAAAGTCCAAAGAGCAGTCAGTAGTTGTGGTCTCGAATATTATTCATCCAGAGCATCGCGCAAACAAAATAGTCAAAACTTAAATGTTCTATGTCAAGTGTTAAAGGATCACAAGAACCCTTGTGTAATGCAATTGGTGGAGTCATCGTATCAACACTGCCTGAGGTGAGAAAAGAATTTTCTACGGTCATTTACCATGCAAACAACTACTAATTTCGAGCCAACTACAGAAATTCCAGGGTGCAGTACCAGTCAGGGAGGCAATCATTGCTGTTTGTTTAGTTTTGCAATATAAAATGCCAATCAATGCGCCAGCTTTGATTTCAAAAGACTGCGTTTTATTGTCTTTAAAAAATGTTTGTTTTTATTTCTAGTGCTCTTCAAGACGAACTTGATATGAACAGTCAATCGCAAGAAGAGTCAGCGCCGTCGGAAAACGTCGTCCGTCTTCGAGTGGTCCTGGAAAACTTCAAACCGATGATGATCTCAACCGTCAAGGAATTACGTCGTGCTGGGCTATTGCTGGATACCTTCGGTTTGGATATAAATTTGCCCAATGAATCGCAGCCAGCCTTGCCAGAACAGGCGCCCCACAAGCCACTATCATGCCAGATTACAGTCCTTTGCAACGATATTCAACTTGTCCTGAGAAAACTGAATTACGCAGTCTATCGTGGTGAGGTCTACAAGATGACAACAAATCGCAGTTTACCTATCAGTACCTCTGCAACATGAAAACCTTCCTTAACAATTTAATGGGGAACGAAGCTTTTAAAGATCGCCTTGTTCAGCATATACAGCGAGTACTACCCATTCTCAGCGAGCCCGAGAGTTCAGTCATCCCACAGCTGAAAGTCAACAGAGACTTAATTGAGGTTCAGGGAGGATGGTTTTGGAGCTTTTCTGCTGGATCATTTGTCCAGGGCATTCTTTCCGAATCTCAGGTGAGGCGATAACATTGTAACCATTTCATAATGCTAACAATCTTTGACTTGTTTTACTGTTTTTCTTTTTAAATTAGTTTATGCTTTTTCTGTTTTTGAGTGTTAAAATGACCTCAAGATCTCCGAACAAGCCAAGAACAATGAAATATACCGTGAATACTTGGAAAAAGAAATTGGAAAATGCCACTACCTCTTCTCGTGATTCACAATTAAATGTTAAATCCTTTTTATTGAATTTTTCACACAGAAAGGCGTCGTAACTCCCAGAGCATTTGTGGACTTTGACAGACTAAAAGACCCCGAACCCAAATATTTTGAGGAAATTCTGAGGAACAGTCTTTCAGAGGACAAAGTACAACAGTTCTGTGCAGATTTCTTGGCATTATTTCGCCCAAAGAAGCACAAACAGCCTGTACCATGTGCGATTGGGTCGGCAGACAGTGGAAAGACCAGTCTTTTTGCACCAGTGTTCCAGATCATCCCGCTCAACCGTATTGCAAGGGTAACAAAGCAGAAGAGCTTTAATAAAGCCATGATC